>NW_017307051.1:278127-311010 GCF_000935625.1 Nanorana parkeri | reverse complement strand
TGAAGGTTCCCCAGCATTTTTTTTAATGCAGGGCATTTTAGTGACACATCCTCTGGGCAGGTCCATGACATCCTGAATTCACAGTAGAGTCCTCAGTTTTCTGGGTTCACACTCAACCCAGAAGACCAAGGACATCTTATGACAAATAAGAGGTACTGCAGTGTACAGTTTCAGATTAAAGGTGAGTATTGCAGCCTGCACTGCTTATTGTAGTTTGCTTTGGTAGCTTTAATAAAGGAGGAAGGATGTGAATCTATTGGATCCACATTTTTGACGCGTGAATGAGGCCTTAGATTTAGAACAGTATTGGGTACATTTAGAAGTATTACTGACATGATATCTTTGAGATATAGGCACTCTGGTGGTATAGAGTTGTGTCAGCTTATTGGCCATCTTGTGGCTATTGGCACACTAAAATTTTAGGTCTAGTTGTTTTTTTTTTGTGTGTGTGTTTTTTTTAAAAACTTTTCATGAACACTAACTTTAGAGATACATTTTACTCTGTGGTGTATGCTTTGTAAATGACATATGGGTTTATTGAAGAGTAATAAATATATCTTAAAAATGGTATGGTGGAGTTGGAAGTGGTGTTTTTGTTATTGGAAAAAGGTGGGTACAATTCAGCTTTCTAGCCTTGGGCATATTAATACCTAGTCACGGCTAAGTTTTAACATCTGGATGGCTGCAGATTTCCTAGCTGTGCATAGTTACTTGGAGATAATATAGTGATATAACCATGAGGATACTCAGTGGGTTAACATACTGTTCATTGCCTCTCTAAAAACACTTCTATGTGAAATTCAATAACCACCCATTGGTAGCAGACTGGTCATGTAATCTTATATGGAGCATAGATAAAGGGTAAATTGATCTGTTCAAATTATATGTTTTTCTTTCATAACACAAACTTGAAGTACTTCTCCAATTTGGTGTGACTTGAAGATATATCTATTACATTTGCAGAAGTTTATGGCATGTTGAATGTAATTTGCACTAATAAATATTCGGCTGCTACATGTTCTATATGCTTTGCTCAGTCATATATTTTACACAACTTCTTAAAATGTGTTTTTACAGGATACATAGTTTTCATTATAGTCAGAAGCGCAGTTATCTATCTTTGGATGTTGCAGTATTGCTTTTCAATTTGAATGTGTCTGGTGTTTCTTTTTTAGTTTTTAACGGGTCTTGCAAATCATCGAGGGACAAAGAAACGTCTCACAAACACAAAAGCAAAGAGACCACCCCAGGGAAAGAGAGGAACCGTAACCATAAAGCCGAGAGCCGGATAGAGTCTGCCGCTGCTAACCACCAACCTGCTTCTAACACGGGCTCATATGCCAAAGGGCTCGCTGCTAACAACCACCACAGTCATCTTAGATCGGCTCAGGACTTAAGGAAACAGGTGAGCATTCTCTGCAGTGACAGAGCTGACTTGGTTGCATTCCTGTAAGCTGCATGGAATGTGTGAGGTTTATCCTGTTCAGTGTTTGCTGAAATTAATAGTAGCCCTTTACACAATACATTAATAACATTTGTATAGGCTGAATGCGTTAATTTTTGTGCTTCACTGGAAATAACAGTTTTGCAGTGTATTTACCCTGCAGTATTATAACAAGTAAATATTCATGCTTTAGAAATACACACTTCAGAAAAAGTAGTGCTTGTGGAAGCGCCATGTGCAGGGGGTGCCCTGAAGACTTTCAGTGTACAGTGTGCATTTACCTTGTAATGGCCAGTATTATCATCATGGTACCCATGTGGGCAAATATGCATCCTTGTCTAATTGCCAACAGGCTTCACATCAGATGCGTTAGGTTGTACCAGGCAGCCTTGCACAGCTGAGCCCTAATGCATAAACAAGCCAAATTGCCTTGTTTCCTATGAGGTCAGTTAACACCACCACATTGTGAATAGAACGAAATGTCATTTTGTGACATTTCTATTACCTTCATAAAAAAAGGTAAACAGTCTGATGTTCTGAAATCACTACATTGCACCGATTTCCTTCAATGCACACCAGAGCATGAGAGGAGCCAAAATATTAGATTTGCTTCATAAGAATCATGTAAGTTATGTACAGAATTATTCTGCTGCTGTTTATACCTTCACAAAACATTGAAACCCTTTGTAGTGTTTGTATTTTAGAAAAAACTAGACACATCAGTCATCTTAAAGGTTGCAAAAACGACTATTGATAAAGTGTAAAGAACAGAAGATTGCACACCATTCAGGGCTCAAACTTTATATTCCTTAAACCAAACTAGTCTAAAGATGACCTATTTGTACTTTTGTACGTTTGATGAAAAAATACCTAAGCGCAATATTTTCCGGTAATGTTATGATTCGAGCCCTCCCCTCCAACATCCTGAGGCCCTTATTAGTGAGTGAGGCCACCAGACAACTCTACTTGAATGCACATTCTAAACTCTATTTTAATCTTACTTTTCATGTGTTTATTAGTGCATTCAAATTGTATCTTTACTTGAGAAGCGTAAAAGGGCCTTGCTGTGCCCAGTGCTGCTTGATATTTAGACATGTTGGCAGCTGCCATTTCTCACTGTAATGAATGTAAACTCTAATATTTAGACAGATTAGATCACCAATACAGAACATCTTAGCAAACAGTGGCGCACCTTTGTGTAGTTAGTATTGAGAGTGCAGAAATGACTCGGCTTAGGCTGGTAAATAAACCTGCACTGAGAAGAAAATGAGAACTGTCATTGCTGACCTACTTCTGTAAATACTACTTGCTTAGCTGTTAGGACAATGCAGTGGCATCTGTCCATTTTGTATTCACTGACCCCGTAACAAATATGCCAATAAGAATTTCTAACCTTGCTGGCAGCATGCTTATCCCTAGTATGTAGCAAGCCAGAGACGAGGCAAGGTAGTCAGCAGTGGCAGTTGTAGCCTGTACTTTAGCATTGGAAATGCTTACTTGCAGTGTTTACCCTTTCTATGTGTGTATGTGTATGTATATATATATATGTGTGTGTGTGTGTGTGTGTGTGTGTGTGTGTGTGTGTGTGATACAACGATCACAGTATATTGATGTGAAGCTCCTCCATTCAGAAAATGGCTTGCACTCTTTTCTTATAATACAAGGTATTCTGTGACTGGGGGTGATTTTGACATTCATGCACCCCTTGTCCAATCACAGAAAGCCAGTTAATTGCTGCTACTAAAATCTAAAACAGTGGAGGTAAAGAAGGAAAGAGGTACAGGGCTGCATTACTGCAAGATAGGGTCAGAAATAGAAAAGGGCAATTCACACTTGCATCCTGGAAAACCTATGTAACCAATGCTTTTTTCCCCTCAAGTTTTATAAATCAATCTTTGTGTCAGGAGAGGGACTGCTCAGAGGTTTATGGGTAGGTATTGTAATCTTTTTTTCAGTGCTTTGTACCATTCCCTTACATGCCTTTCATATAACGCTATTAGGTTGATTTTAAAAATAACTGTTTTTTCTCCTGCCATAGAAAATCCTAGTTTTCAATGCATTGATGACAGCAATATATACATCTTTGAATTATCTCTGAATTTGTTTCCGATCAAACTGTTTTAAATAGCCTTGAAAATGAACCTTGCTATGCTCGATGAATATGTATTGTGAATATAATCCTCCCTCTAGCTAATTTCGATCAAATTGTATTGTAAGCGGAAAAAGGTCTAATATCCCAGCATGCAACACTTCAGAGGTCCTTTTAAAATTCTGAGCTTTGTCACTGCGAACGGAGAGCAGATGTTACTAAAAGCATTAACATTTTTTTATGCTAGACATGTGTAGTTTTTTCCTGTGCATGGCGCGTCTGCACGGGAAATAAAACCAGAGGAAAGCTTGCATGCACAAAGAAAACCCTGCAGTAAAACAAGCCAATGTTTCCCTAGATGCACTTCTACCACCCTGCTCTTTTTTTTGTTTGTTGCGGTTTAGTTGCATGTTCTGTTGTAAAGCTAGTTATAACAAAGCTGGAATTCAGGGTCAATAGGGTGTGCTTGAATAACAACCATGTTATGCAAATTGTCGAACAGGCTGCATGCAAAAAAGCGAATGGGGGAATTAATTAAACCTGGAGCAGACTGAATCTGGAGCGCCATGCATAGTAACCAGTGAGACTATATCTTCAGCTTGTTCACTTAATCTTTTAAAATGAAAGCTAGAAGCTGATTGGTTGCCATGCGCAGCTGCTCCAGTTTTAGTAAATTCCCCTTTATGTGCAATCATCAGTAGCAACCAATTTTAGCACAAAAGGTTTTAATTTGTTTTGAATAGAGAAGGAGAAGAATAATTGAGCAAAGCTGACCCGTTATTCAAAAAACAGGCTAGAGGCAGAGAGGTGACACTGGAAGCTACTTTGCGAAATCAGCAAATAAGTATGTCACCTGTGGTAGGTGTATGTAAAACCCTAGTTTAGGTGCACAGAATTATAAATCATTTGGTTTAAAGCTGAACTCTGGGCTGAAGAAAAAGTTACTCTTGCAGTGTGGTCCCCTCAATACTGCAAAGAGTTACAATGCTCATTTTGTTTATGGGATGATGAATAAGGTGAATTACTTTCTTTATTTCTGACTTCCCTGGCAGTCAGCACTCTTCGACTTTCCCAGAATGTGTTTGAGCCTTTGTAGTCCTCGAGTACAATGCAGGGCTACTGGTCCTGCATTGTATGGGATTATGTCAGAGATCTATGACCGGTTTGGCAGCAAAGGAAAGGGTTTTGAGGGACTAGTCGTATGAAGAAGACCCTTGCGGGAGTCAGGAATGAGTTAAATATTTCACCTTATTTCCACCCCTCTAGACAAAACAGGCATTTAACCCTTGCTGTGCGGAGGGGACCACACTGCAAGAGTAGCTTGTTCTTCAGCCCAAGGTTTAGCTCTACACTGTGTATTGAGCTGTTTATCCAGGCTATATTTTTTATTTGTTTCAAAATTGTGAGTAATATTTCTTTTAAAAAGTGAATGTTTGAAATGGCAAAAAGTGTTTTTTATAAACCCAGTGAAAAGAGACTATGCAGTGGGGAATTTAGTAAGTGGGTCTGATCGAATTGAGACAATACTGAGTATGCTCAGCTGGTATTCTGTGACACGGCAGCAAATAATTTCTGGAAATATTTATTTTCTATGGTTTTGGAAGAAAAAAACCTCCTTAGTTTGACAGTGGCATTGTGTTTCTCTACTAGAGACTTCACTACACTAGTGAAACATTGGTTAGCATAGGAAGCTGCTCTCCTGGCAGTACCAGGCCTTCAAAAATAATAGGTGGGTGTGCAAAGTGATAGCATCGTATTGCGCGTAAAAAAAAACAGATCAAGGGCTGTAAAGTCACCAGCCCTTTCAGGCATGTAATTGCACCTCACAAATTGTGATGAATAGCGTGACAGACATGCTGTATATACTGAAATTTCTGGGCCTTGCAGAGTCCCTTTCTGAAGCCAACATTAGTCACTATGTTGCCTTCACAAAGGGACCCTGTGAGGCCCAGAAATGTTGGTATTTATGTCTGTGACATTGCCCTTCACAATAACTTTAGGAGATGCAATTGCATGTCTGGATTGTGGTGACTTCGTATTCCTATGCAAGTCTTGAACATTTCTTTTTAAGGTCTCATTCACATCTGAATGCAGTGCGCTTCAATGCATGCATTTTGGTGTGTTGAGATGCGTTGTGCTAGCCTATCCAAAATAAATCGCTGTCAAAACTTGATAAAATAGATACTGCACCATTTTTTAAGTGCAACATAAACCATCGAGCATTGTGTATGTGTGCTTTGTGGTGCTCTTTAATGCAGGTGTGTTGCAGCGTTAGATTGTGTTAGAGAGTGCACTGCAAGGCATCACAACAATTTATCTACAGTGGGTTGCAACGCAAAGTTATTAAATCCTATAGTAGAACTTGCCTTGAACTCCCGACTCCTGGGCCTCCCTGTTGGTCAATATTTTGATGGGCACATCATATTAAAGGAACAGTGCGCTAGTAGACGTGTTCTGGAAATTGTATGGATCACGAGAGAAGAAAGTAGACTTTTTTTAAAGTTTTTGTCTCTGTAATGCACCGGAATGTGCTGCTTTACAAAATGCCGTTGGGGAAGAGAGATTGAAGTTTTTAAATTGATTGCTTTAAAAGTTTCAGAGCAGTAAATAGATATTCTCCTGTTTGTCAGGGGACAAAGAGACCGTCTGGAATTTATTATTAGTGGAGACAGACATACATAATTATAAGCTGTGAGACTGCAGGAAACTTTAGTAGCGTTGCCTCTCGCCTGACAGGCTGGTCTGGTAGTAGATAGGACGCCTTCATTATTTTGCATCTCCCCTTAAGTTACTGTGACCCAGCATGAACTTCACCGATCACATGTTCCCTACACAAATGCTCAGATTACACAACCCGCATTCATAACACCACCGTGTAGTGCTGAAGAGCTTTTAATACTGCTTGCAAGTATTACATTGTGAGCATATTCATTCTGAAAGATATGGGCAATATTTTAAGAGGATTTAGTTTTGAAACATCTTATTTTTCAGACGGATGTAGGTTATTAACTTTTTTCTTATGTTGCATTTGCCAAATTAATAGTTCTGAAAAACATTTCAGAACTATTTATTTCTGTAAATATAGATGCCTTGATTTAGATTGCAGACCAGGTTTTTCCCTTCCATCTCCCTTACCTTCCTTCGCAATGGTGCGCCTCCTTGCTACAAGCCTTACCTTCAAACTAATGCCATCCCCCAGCCCTAACCAACACCACCCCAGCTACTTACTTACTGTCTTATCACAGCTGTGGTCCGCTCCAGTGTTTACTTAAAAACAAATATCTTCAGTCTTGTGCAATGAAAAGAATTTGTCTGCAGAGGAGAGAAGTGCTGAAGTGAACCGCTGCTGGTGTAGGAGTGTAAATTCAGCTTAGCTTGGGAAGGTCATTGAAATCATTTTTAACAAATTCAAGTGTATAATATATAATACTAACATACATATCCATTACACTTGGACCCCCACAATCATACACTTATCATACACTTATCATCCATTTGTCATGAAGATGCAATTCCTTGGTACACAGGTTTGGGAGGTCCGCTGATTTGCATCGTATTATAGATTGTTATTAAGCTAGTTCTTTAAGATGTAATGTACTGCTATTAGAAATTGATGAAAGGTTTTTATTCAGACCTGAAGTTCCTTTTAAAGCTTTTTCTAAGAAGATGAGGCCAAGGAAAATGTATTATTGGATTGATATCTCTTGGTGTTTAAAGTTTAACAGATTATTCTTTTTTTTTCACATGTCTATATGGCTGTGACACACCAGAAGAACTACAATACAGTATGAATATTACATTATAAAGCATAATGTAAACAGTTCCAAGAAGTATAGTTGAATTCATGCTTTCTTTTTGAATTCTTACATGTTTGTTCTCTGCACACTTTTTAAGGTTTCCAAGGTGAATGGAATTACTCGATTGTCATCATCGGGTTCTAATGCAGTCGGTGCCAAAAAGACGAGAGAAGCGAGACCTTCACCGTCCAAAACTGTGAAGTATACTGCAACGGTGACCAAGGGAACTGTCACATACACCAAAGCCAAGAAAGAACTGGACAAGGCAACCAAACTGAATCACAGCAAAACCAGTTCATCTGTTCACACAATCTCAGGGACCACAGAAAGCAGCAATGCAAAAACTCGTAAACAGGTGCTATCTCTTTCCACATCCAAGGCCAACTGTGCCACTGGTATTAACTGTGCCAAGATGAATGGCAGGTTGAGCAAAAAGCTGTGCACTAGGGAGGAGGGAAGGCAGTTAAGGGAAGGACTGCGTAATTCAAAAAGACGTCTGGAGGAAGCAAACCACCCCACCGAGGCACAGCCTTTGGTAAAAAAAATTAAAGTATCCGCCAGCTTGCCTGAAGTCAGAAGCAAGAGGCTTGCAGCGGAGAAACCGGTGCTTAATGGACACACAAAGAAAGAAGTGCCAGAGAAGATGATAGAGAGAAACAGGCCAAAGCGGGCCTCAACAGCCAAGAGCACTTCAGTTACACAAACCCACAGCAAGACGGAAGATGCTGGCAGTGAAAATCGCTCTACCTCGCAGACAGATGCCTCGCACAAAACTCTTGACCCTAAGCCAGAAAAACAAGCTGAGAGGGCCAGGTGTGTATCCATGTGTGAGATCCCTGTCCTCCAACCCTCTGCCAAGGAGTTTCATGATCCCCTGATCTACATTGAGTCCATCCGAGCCCAAGTGGAGAAGTATGGCATGTGTACAGTAATCCCTCCGCCAGACTGGAGACCTGAGTGCAAGCTGAATGATGAAATGCGCTTTGTAACGCAGATTCAACACATACACAAGCTTGGTAGACGCTGGGGTCCCAATGTGCAGCGGCTGGCCTGCATCAAGAAGCATCTCAAATCTCAGGGTATCACCATGGATGAACTTCCACTCATAGGTGAGCGTATTACTATGATCCACGTGCTTGTTAGACTCTTTCTTCACAATAGCTCTGTTTTAAACAGGATTAATAGAGTGGAATCCACAATTCTGCGCTTAATGTCATACTTGTTTATTGCAAACAGTTTCCATAACACTGGATAACAGTTCACACATCTTTTCCCAATGTCTCTTCTTTCTGTCATCTGTGTAGTTCCTCTGTAGTGATCCAAAAACTGCACTTGATTGCATAAAAAGATGTGTGAAAATGTATATCTTCTTTCAAGATCATCAAAAATATTAATGATTTTACGAAGTGTAAAATGAAATCTTCATTAGATAAATTCTAACTTTAGAAGGAATGTCAATTTAGAAATGCACTAAGCCTTTTAGTCATCTCTCGATTTTCATGCGTCATGTTTAATATCTGATCCTAGTCTATGTATTTGTTAGACTTCACACGTCATCTTATTTTAAAGAATATTTACATATCTGATAGTTTGCCACTGTGTTAATCTATGCCACATCACTTTCATCCTCATCTCTTTCCACTCTTTTGTGCTTGGTCACTTATCTTTATTCATGTTGTTCTATGGTTGCTTTGCTAAAGCCACATAATCGTTATGCCAAAGCGTGCTTGCAAAAAAGGTAGTCACCGTGTTTGACCACACCAATAGATTTAGCCGCATTAATTATTTTTCTATTCTTTCCCTACTTTTTGTAGGGTCCTTATGACATTAAAAACAGGGGGAGCAATGTACTAATAGTTTCTTGGCATTTTACCAAATGTACTTTGTTGTGATCTTTGAGAGTTCAATACTTCACAGTAGAGGCAGCTATAGAGGTCAGAAATGGCATTTCGTAAAGCTCCTTAACTGCCTGTTAAGAATATGTAAGCACTGTAATGGCTAAAGCCTGAGCACTGATGCACTTTAAATCCGTGTTAAGTAAATTGAATATTCTGTCTTTTACTACAGGTAGATGGTGGTTCATTTGGTTACAGAAATATCTACTGAGCTTTTTTAGTAATCAATATAGTACATATTCCCCTCAGTTTTTCACATGGTTTCCATGTCTCAATTAGTACTCTGATGTTCATTTGAAATCCTCACTGGAATTGTTCTGGTTTTCACATCCAGGTTAAATCAAGATTTTTGTTATGTCTTTGGGACATGATTCAATTCCTACTCAATCTTGGAGCCTTAATAATCACCTGCATTTGATTGGCCCTCAGTCTGTTAGGCTGGGTTCACACCAAGCGTATCGAATATGCGTGTTTGTCTCGCCTTTTGTGTCACGCGTTTGTCGCACGATTCGCGGTAAAAACAGCACAACAAACACGCGTTTCCGAGGGCTACTTGGCTGTATCCCAATGGAAATACGCGACAAAAACACCACAAAGAAGCTCCTGTACTTCTTTGGGCGTTTTGTAGCGCGTTCATACGGCCTGTAATACGCCCAGGTGTGAACTATACCCATAGGAAATAATGGGATTTCGGTGTTTGAGCGTTTTGCAGAGTGTAGGAATGCGCTGCAAAACGCTCAGGTGTGAACCGGGCCTAACACTTTTCACTAACTACACTTCAAAAATGCTTTGCTGTAGTTCTCTTGTCTGCTATTCTGGATCATTTTAGTCTAAGACAAATGTAAAACATTTGTCTTACAAGGTTGAATCTGATTTCGACAGCAGACAAAGTAGGTCAATCAAAGTGCTTATCAGGGTACTAAGGTGGTTCAGGTTTTGAATCACATCTCTTGCAATGAATACGCTTGTGGGTCAGCACAGACATAGGGTGTGTGAATGTTTACTTCCATTTTTACAACAGTTGAAGCTTATTCCCAAGTGCCCATATATAGCCCTGACCGATTTTTATTCTGCCATGGATTGCAAGAATCTTAAAGCCCATTTCCACCTTTGCAGAGGTATTTAAAAAACATATGCCAGCATTGTACACAGAGTTTACATGAAGCAGGCATAGGCAGCCGATTAACTATATGAACACAGAAATTGACTTTTTTGTTAGCTTTCCTTTTCATATTTCTGCCACTGTGCTGTGCAAGAAATGTGTGTATGTTCCCCCACTTCCCTCCAGACAGTGTATTGTATGTAAAGGCAGAGCTGGTGTTTACTGATCATATTACAATGGGTGACAGGTAGGGGGGTAGCTGATTACAGTGTGACACCGTGGTGTCAGACTGATTTTGCTGTAGAGAACAATTTTGAATTTTTTGGCTTCTGGCCTAATAAAACCTTCATAAAAAATGTAGAAAGCCTGCAATGTGAGTCATGAAAATGTGCATAGGTGTACATCATCACTCCACCTCTTCATTACTACAATGATAATCACTTACAAATGTGGAAATGGACTTTAAAATATTCTTGACTTGAATGTGCTACATTAAGGTAGAAGAAAGAAGAACATGTTTGCAGAGTTTGACCTGGAAGTATTTCTTTTAGAATTATGTAAATATTAACCTTTTCACCTGAATACTGCTGTTTTAAAATGTGCAAAAATGGAACTTTGTTAAAGTCATATTGTTCCCCTTCTGTATGCTGACACTACCATGCATATATCTTACAGATATATATATATATATATATATAGTAAGGGTTGTCACAAGTTTTTGTTGGGTTTAAGTGATGTAGACCTTGAACTCAGCACACAAAGTGCTATAGGTTAGAGGAGATGTGGGTTGGTGGGTGGAAAGAGACAGGAGTATTTATTATTTTTTTTTCCTTCATTTTCAAGCGGTTTGAATTCTAGATTCAACTCTTACAGTGGAATGTTCTATTCCATACAGGGCATCAGGTTCCTTTCCCCGAAATCTTTGGCCCTGGGATGTGATCCTACGGCTGTCTCCTCCCTTGTGACAACCCTGCGCACATATGTGGAATTCCCTAAGAACCCACAAATGTTTTAAAGGCTTTTTTTTTTTTAAACTGATTTCTCTCTGTTTCTTTGTGTTGATGTGCCTACTAGGCATTCAAGAATCTTTCACAGCGCTTTGTCCTGAAAGAAGACTGGGCCCCATTATGTTCCCGCATTCAGAATTCAGCTCTTCAATTTATAATATATATGCCTTATTATTAATACATCACCACCATGCTGGCCCTGAGACAGAATGGGTGTTATGTATTATAATCTTTACCTTGCTGTTCTGGGGATAATCGACAAGTGAAGCACCCGTCAGTGCAGTGATCTCCAGAGTGTGTCCTGAGCAGTGTATCTTTGCCGCTCAATGGTGTGGAAGAGATACCAGCATGCACCTCTGAGAATGTCTGGTGTCCAGCAGTGTATTGCTATCTGCAAGTGGTAAATGGGCAACGGCCAAAGTCAATCCTAATGTTAGTCAAGACCTTTTGGTAAGTGGTAAGTCTCAATGGTTATCCCAGAACCTCTGGGAAACAAAAGTAAGCCAATCCTTTTTTGTCCTGTTGCTTTCTTGTGCGCGTCCTGCCTTGGATTGTGAGGACTTTTTAGAAAATATTCCCCTGTGTCTCCCAGTATTCCTGACCTTAGCTTTGTCTTTGTGAGAATCCTTTTGTTCTTTAACAAAAGAAACTTGCACTTAAGATGTACCGCAGAGATTAGTAATAGTCCATACAGAATTTCTACTCATGCTTCTTTAGAGCAGATTGTAATTTAACAATCCATACCACAAAACATGCTTCAGTCAATGCTAGGTTTAAACATCCATACAAATTCAAGATACTGTTGTCTGCTTTGGAGCCATTTTTCTATAGGGGAAGCTAGAACTCTTTATCCTTCCACCTTTTGAGAAATGGATGATGCTTTTGCTTTTCGCTACTTCGTAAATGTTGTAGTCCGTTTTTCTTTTTTTAATTGATGACTTGTATGAGGAATAAAGAGTTACCAATATGTAATTGCACATCATAGATTAACAACCTTTTTTCCTTTTTAAAGAATGGTATTGGAACTTCAGTTATCATTTTATTGTTGTTTGTGTCTTCATTGGGGAGTTCCCCTCTTTTTCTGTCCCAGTGATACTAAGACAAGAAATTACAATTATATGTGCAGGTGTTATTGGCACAAGAGGAAACAAAACCTGACAAAGGTTATAATACTTTCCCATGTTACTAAATAAATGTGATTTTTTTGTTTGTGCCACAGCAAAGAGCTATCACATTTAGGGATGTTCAGATACCAAGGAGCATACGGAGCTCCTGGGATTTGTACAATGTATTATTTTTTAAAAATAAATATATACAAGTTATGCACCGATACCATTTTTCCAAGTACTGATACTTGTCCAAGTACTTACAGATACAAGTACTGATACATTTTTGTTTATTCTTATGTGACAGTTTTTCTAAAACAATACAGACTAATGATTTCAGGACAGTGGTGGGGAGCCAGGGTCAGGTCCCAGCTGCAACCACTGCAACCCTGGTAGTTCTCGTGAAAATGCCAAGTATCGGCACTGGTATCTGAACATCCCTAATCACATTGATTCCTATCTTAGTAATACCATGTCACTGGGACAGAAAATGAGGGCAAGAGCTCCAATGGCGACGCAACCAATAAACACTTAACAGAAGTTCTGACTCTTATCACCTTGGTGAAAGCTAAAAACAAGTTTGGGCTGGAATTGTGTTTCAACTTTTCCAAAATTTGTCCCCACGTAAGCCACAATTTGTGCAGTCACTGAAGTGTTGAAGGTTGTCTACTCTATGCCATTAGAAGAGGATCCAAAACTATGCTGTTATTAAAAGTGACCCCATTGCAATTTTCTAATTTGTTGTTTTGGGTTTTCCTCCCAACCTCCACACAGGAGGCTGTGAGCTAGATTTGGCTCAGTTTTTTCAACTTATCAATGACATGGGTGGCATGCAGCAAGTGACAGACCTCAAGAAATGGAACAAACTGGCAGACATGCTTCGAATCCCAAAAACCGCACAGGACCGGCTAGCAAAACTGCAAGAGGCTTACTGTCAGTACCTCCTCTCATATGACTCTCTTTCCCCTGAGGAGCACAAAAAACTGGAGAAAGAAGTTCTACAGGAGAAAGAAAACCTGGAAAAGAAGAAAGGTCCACTGGAAGGGCAAACTGAGAACTCCTATAGATTACATTTGCTCCCTAGATACGAGCCCAAAAATGGATTAATTAATGGAGTTGTACACCGCAATGGCTTACGTGGTAAGCTAAAAGAGATGGATGTTCCTCTGAAAAATGGCAGGCGGAGGCTGTTTACTCTGGAAAAAGAATACACTGAGGAGCATCCTGAAGATAAAGGTTTATTTGGTGACCTGCACAAGTGTATCTACAAGGTAAGTCAGGGTCCAGTAATAGCATTGTACAGTGCTCCCTAGTGTATGTCATTTACTCCATAAAATAACTGGAATTTCAGTATGTACTCAACTAAAGCAGACCAGACAAAACAGAAGGAGGTTGTGGTGATAGGAAATCCAGCTTGAAAGCTCTGTGAATTAGAAACCAAGACCTATGCAAATTACAGTAAACTCTCCATTATCCATGGGAATTGGTAGATTCTGGATAAATATAGATTCTGGTTAACTGAGATTTACTATTAAAAATAGGTCTAACTAATGCCATACCCAATACTATACCATATCATAACATAAACTCCGTGTTGATTTCATATTAATATTGAAATTCAGTCATCAAAAGCAAATAGACACACTTAAAACAAATTAAGACTAATAGGCACACAATCGTTAGGATAATACATGCCGCAGAACAGTGAGTACAAACGGGATTTTTTTTTTCTGGTTAGTTGAATACTGGATAACAGTTTACTGTAGTTGATTTGTGCTTCAACTTGTCCAGTTTATACCATTACTGAGTTTTATTTAGGCATTTACGTTTAATCATGACTTATGTCATACATGGATATTAGCCTTTTTGTAAATAACTTTTGAAGTATTTACACACACATGCATTAATCAACGTTGCAGTAGAGAACTATGTATGGGCACCTGTGTGCGTCTCTACTTCTCTTACCCTGCTGTGAAAATTACAAATAAGTCAGAGTTAAGGTGACCATACACTGTACGATTATCGTACGATAATCGCGGGAAATCCCGCGATCGTACGATCACACAGTGTATGGAAGGCGTGCGACCGTTTCTACGGTACGATCGCACGTCTTCCATCGAACAAGCAGGCTGGAAAACCCTCGTTCGTACGATTCTCGACAGGTTAGTGGTGTGCTTGTTCGACAACAGGCCTGTGTGCGCACGCGCACTTTGCCCGTTCAGCATTGCAGTACAATCTGCCTGTCCAAGATGGACAGATTGTACGTTTTTTTTCATTTTTTTACAACCTATAAAGGTGGCTTTTGTCTTGCGAGGGTTGTACAGTGTATGACCACCTTTATAGTCAAGTAAATTGACCCTGCTAAATATGGCCTGAGTATTCAAGCTTCAGTCATCTCTGGTCATGAATGGTTACTAGGGAAATATAGAAGGCTGGAGTTGAACTTAAAGGAGAGAAAAAAATATTATGAAATGAGATGTCACGTATTATAAGAATGGGTTCCCTGGAATAGCTGTAGCAGCAGGTTGCAAGCATTTGGGTGGTATTCACAATCTGTTTTGTTTCCAGGGAAGGTCGATGTCTCTCACCACTTTCTTCAGGACAGCAAGAAACGTCATGAACATGTGTTTCAATAAAGAGCCAACTGTAGCAGAGGTTGAGGTGAGTTAATGCAGTAGCAACATTCTCTGGGGGGAGGTTACTGAAAGTTGTGTCACAACTGCTTAAAACCGCAAACCTGATTATCCGAAAGAGGCCTTCTGGCATTGGGAACCATGGTAGCAGAATTTCAGCAAAAAACACAGTTAACGTATTCATATAGAAATATGCTTGCACTTTTTGCATATAGTAAATAAAACATATACAAATATAGTCAGATTGTTAGACAATCTCATGGTGGAATCAGATGCCTGCTACTCCCAGGGAAAATATTGTAATTGTTCTTCCTGAAAATGTCACAGATTTCTGCTTGCATGCACCTTTTGCTCCTTAGTTATACAAGTATGCTCAGGCAAACCGAGCATTCATGTCTGTGTCCAAAACAGAGACTAGAATTATTGGAGGGTGGTTGGATTATGTCTGCATGTGGACCATCCTACGACCACCTATAGTGGCACCTGTGTTTGAGTTCTTTGAAAGATTGAAAGTAAAGTTATTGAACCAGACTTAAAGTGTGACTAAACTCAGGAGTCAAATCTTAAAATGCATTCAAGTACCTTAACTATTAACAGAAATGTATTTTATTTGTGTATCACTCAGCTGTAGATTCCCAAATCATCTTGAAATTCATAATGACACTGTCCTTCCTTCTGGAGGGTGGCTACTTTTGTTCCCCATGGTCCCTGTGTGTGTTGTAAAGTAGCCACAAGCTCCCTCCTGTGATGTAAAGTAGCCACCACTCCAAGCCCTCATGGAGCTTGGAGTGGTGGCTACTTTACATCACACACCGGGACCATGGAGAACAAAAGTAGCCACCCTCCAGAAGGAAGGACAGTGTCATTATGAATTTCAAGATGATTTGGGAATCTACAGCTGAGTGATACACAAATAAAATACATTTCTGTTAATAGTTAAGGTACATGAATGCATTTTTAAGATTTAACTCCTGAGTTTAGTGTCGCTTTCAGTTTACATGTCTAGCTAACCTAACAAAGTCTGTTTGCAATTTACTGTACATAGACTTTATTACCTATTCTGCATATTCTGCTGTTTATTTGTAGCAGCAACATAACATAGATTGACAAAGATTATATAGATTTTATATGCCAGAGTGTATGAACATCCCCATGGTCCCTATCTCTTCCAGAAGCCATGTGTACTATTGTGCCAATCCACTTAAAGAAAACAATCAAATCTCAAAACTTTATCTAGTGATGATGATTAGATACTTTCATAAGAATATATACATTTATTGACTGTGCTTTGCATCAGTCTTCTGAAAAATCATATTGTTGGTAGCTGAGAGTTACATAAATGTCTAGAGCCAAAGGATACGTAGCCTTTCTAATCTATAGAAGTGACTGTCAGGTGTTTATATTTAATACTTGGATTCTCTGTTCCATACTATATGTATATGGTCCATTACAAAAAGACAAACCTGTGGCAAAATAATATTAGCTTGTTGGAAATAATTACAGCAGTAAGTAATATTTGGCTCTCTGCAGTGCCCTGTCTCTCTACAATAAATGAAACATTACACGCAAACAAGCTTCCTCCATAAAACCTTAGAACACAGCTATTTTCAATTCTAATGAGTTGCTGCAATGATTCCTATAATAAATGTTCTAGAAAGTGAATCACAGAATAATTCTGGTACCGTAGTACATGTTCTATTCTCCAGTCATTAACCATTGTTGCAGCTGACCTGAATTACACCATGTTGTACTGCTAAATCACAGCCAGCTGCTTGTAATAATCTTTGGTGTACACGAAATGCATGTTCTTGTGGGGCTGTCCAAAGCTGCTGGAACAAAATAAATCTACTGCATTGAAATAGGATTGTGAAATGTGAAAGAAACTCAGCAGTCCATGTATTTATTGTAGAGGTCATTTTAGGACGTAGTATAGAGTGAGCTGCATATTATTATGGGTTTTCCTTTTGTGCTGTAATGCTTTAGTGACAGATTGAAGGTTTTAATATATACCTTTATAAAGAATAAGTGACTGCTATGAACTACAGCTGAATATATATTGAGACAGAGACGCAGGCTGCGGCAGCAGACAGAGTTTTCTTGTGACCTTTCACCTTTTGCTGCATTGCATTACAAGTCCCAACAGCTGCTATAGGGCAGACTAGGATTTCTACTTAATAGTTCTGGAACTAAAGAGAGTAAAAATAAAAAGTGATTTCAGCTACATTTGGATTCTGAAATATGTGGTTTAGGAACACAATGTGAATGATTTACTAAATATAAACTGTTCACTTGGCAAATCTTATCTTATCTTAATACATAAGGTGAAGGTGTGTTCACTAATCATCCAATCACGTTTAAGCAAAAATCAAGTTGTTTTTTTGTTTTTAATTCTTTCCTTGCATATGATTGAGTATTTAAAGTTACATAGTATTTGAGGTTGAATAAAGACACAGGTCCATCAAGTTCAACCTTTGTGTGTATGTGTGTGTCTGTGCATGTGTATGCGTATACACGAATCCCTATGTGATCTTGTTTTAAGAGTACCTGAACCCCTGTATGTTACAGTCTAAATGCTTTTTGAATGATTCAATACTCACTGCTGATACCACTGCTTGTGGCAGCGAGTTCCAGATTTTAACTGCTCTAACGGAAAAGAAACCCCTACGCCCTCTGTGGTTACATCTTTTTTTGTCCACCAATTTTAGGTAGTGGCCTCTAGTCTTTGTTAGGAAGTTTAGGCCTTGTTCACACCAAATGCAGAGCAGATCTGCATGACTTTCTGCACACTCAGTGCAGTGGGTTGTGCTGCGTTTTTTGCCGCGTTTTTGATGCGTTCCGGGCCGTTTTTGGTAGAAAAGAAAAAAAAAAACATTTTAAGTTTAAAATGGGTGTTCAGTGCGTTCCAGAGCAAGTAAAATAGGGCTTGCTGCAGTTTTTTCTTACCTGCTCTGGAACGGAACGCTGCGATGTGAACTGGAGCTAAAAATTCCATTGGAATACATTGAACACAGTTTTGCTCCGGTTTGTAACTGCTCTGCTCCTGGAACACGCTTGGTGTGAACAAGGCCTTAGAGTAAAAAGTTTATTACTGATGTTGCCATCACCACTAAACATCATGTCCCCTCTTAATCGCCTCACTTCCAACGTGAACAAGTTTAAATTTAGTAAGCTTGACTATGACCCCCAAGTGAAGTGAACACAGCTTCACCTTATTTAAAAAGCTAAGGGGTCAATTTATAAACAATTCGTAGAGCCCTTCACCATGTGAATGTTGATTTTGTGACAATAGAGGCACAAATTAATGTTCTTGGAATATTTTCTTTTTTTGGTTGAATTTAACATTCTGAAAATGCCACCTTATAGCCACTAGATGCTTATTTACCAGCCATGCTCTTTAAATAATTTGTCCACGTCAAAGTTTCACCTCTTGTCTATTTTTTTAGTAAAATAACGGCAACACAAGCAGCATTAAGAAAGGAAGCCATACAATTGTATGTAGCAGCAAACTCTGAAAGCACCTACCTTTTGGTAAAATAAAATCCTGTTACATGACATTTCATTTACTATACATTGAAAGGTGTACTCCATAATTTTATAGATCAACACATTAAATGCCCTTCTTGATCTATTGACAAAGTATTTTTAACAGTCATCCCGTAATAGTTACAACAGGTACACACAAGAACACTTTGAAATATGCTATTTGCTCCTATCAATAGAAATGATAGGAAAATGTTTATAAATCAAAGTGTGGACAACATAATACTACATGAATAAGGAGGTGAGTCTTGAAGTAACTAAATTACACTTACAGACATGCAGGGATGGGTCACATACATTTGGCAATTGGTATTTAATGTTACATTATCAAAGAGTTGTGTGAATTTTCAAAGCAATGTAATCCAACAAACACAATTCCACAGACTCCAAAATGGTTGTAACCCAGTTTGCAAGTGCTTCAATCTAAAAAACGGCAAGGCTTTGTACTATTGGGTATTTGCTTTAGTTCTTCTACCTGCTGTGTGTTCTGTTTATCACTTATAAATTTAGCTGTCTAGTATAATAATAAAAGAAAAATATCCAGAGTCAATGTGTGTATAATATTTAATGTGTAATAGACCTTAGTTGTGTAAAGGGCGTCAATATGGTGATTATACAAAGTTCACAGTACTTGATCATTTTTTTCAAAGAAACAGTATACGTTTTATTGTGTTGAATTTCTTAAATTTTTTTTTATTTTAACACATACTTTTTCATGTATTATCTTTACCAAGAAATGATTTTGAAGCTTCTCTCTGCCTGTGTTTGCCATCATGAATGCTTATGATTAGTTTTTAAGGGAGAAAATACATGATTTGACTTGCTTCTCAATGTATGTGGAGTCATTTTGTCATGTCAAAAATCTGCGTTCACTGTAGCCATTGTCGCTAGACACATTATATTGCTGTTAATTAGTGGTCTCCCAGCCTCTCTTTGGACTTCTCCTTTCCCAGTTTATTCTTAGTTTCCGTTTTAGTTTAGTTACTGAAGAGGAGAATGGAAGAAACTGAGTTAGCTTAGTTTTGCAAATAGTGAGCTGCAAAACAAAGAAGAATTCCAAGCATATATGAAAAACAATATTCAATCCAGTGTATTCATAAAAAATCATTGCATGTGTATTTACTTAGAACTGGTAGAAATACCTGAATCAGACATCTGTAATTCCTGCTTAGTCTGGGAGGGGGAAGGGGAGTTTAGCAATCTAATACCATCAGAACTAAGTTGCTTACTGGTAGGACCATTGAACCATGCGCACAGGAAGGCGTATAATAGTGTGCTGTTCCTTCTTTGTGCAGTTATAGGTTGGGGTGTGTCCTGGACCAGACTGTATTGCTTACTGTCCTTTTTTTTTTTTATTCGGAAGCCCCAGGGACTGGTTGTACTGCTATGATAGTAGATATGCCATTATATTTATACAGCACATATTAATTTAACACCTAAAACCCAAATGAAGGCTGTAAATTAGATGGAGGACTGCATAACACAGTGACCTCTGTCCATCCAATGAACCATGTCAATCCAATGTAAACTTGCTTATGAGCCAAGCCTGGTACCCATTATATTGGATGCCTGAGCTTAAGACATTTGTGAGATTTCTGATCCCTGGCCATGAAGATTGCAGAGACTGGTCCTAGAAGTGACGGATGCTGTGACTTTACACTGCCAATTGGCAAAAAAAGAGGGTGGTAATGCTTCACAGATTACATCTCCAAGTATGATCTGGTTTATGAAAACTAGAAAAGAAAACTGCTACTCATGGCAACTAACTAAATTTCAACTGCATTTTCTATGTACATTTTAAAAATCTGAACAAATGTGAAATCAATAAAGTGTCTTTATGGAAACGATGCTTTTAGGGAATTAGGGGGAGAAATATATATTTTCTATGAAAATATAATGCTAAGCAATAAGGGATTATGGGATGAGGTGGCCAATCTTCAACAGATAATAATAAGCGAAACCCTTATTTCAGCAAGAATATTGGCGGCTTGTTGACCAGAAGTCTTGCCACGTTGCTGTGCATTGCGGAAAGGTTGACACAAACACTCATGGAAGTGGATTTCCTGTGGGTAAAGCCGAACCCTTTTCAAGGTGAGATAATTATCTTATGCTCGCTCACAATACCATGCAAAATCAACAGTATTTACATTCTAGTGTCCTTTTCATGTGTTTTGTAGGCATGGATGGAATCTCACAGTCCTTCCTAATAATTCAGGATCCATCCTGCGACACCTTGGTGCTGTGCCTGGTAAGTTCTCATTATCAGAGTAATACACCTTTTTGTTTTCATTATTATGAAAGACATAAATTTGTTGGATGATTAATTGAAAGTATCCTTAGCATGTCACTGCAAAGAAATTCTTCCTATTTAAGACTCATTTTAAAATATAAATCTGAACATCAATCTCCTTAGTATAAATGAATGTACCTTATGAGAAATTGGGTTTCATGTTCTTTGGCTTACTGTTGTCCCCGAGTCCCAATCAGCTGCACACCGATGACGTCACTGTATAAAATTAGCTTTAATGAAACTCGAACACATTTCCCAGTTCTGGTGTGCCCCTCTGTAATGAGTTTCACCCTACCCAGGCTTAATCATATCTCTATGATTAAGCCCATGTTGAATGAGACGCATTAGGGAGGGGAAGACGAGAGGTGGGACTGTTGCACGGTTCAAGCTTCATTGGTGGGGGGGGAGGGGGATTGTGACTCTGGGACTTTTGTACTTGGGAGCATGAGCGTGCTCCGCTGGCGAGCAACCAATGTTTGTCTGGGCTTGACAGCTAGATGCCAGGAGGGAGCAGTGTCTTCTACAGTTTGGTGATTACTGTTGTCTCTGTTCTGTTTTCTCCCTTTTGGGTTCAGTGGTATACTTTTAACTCTTATAATATAGTTTCACTCCTTGTCTCAGAAGTGATACTGTATAATAGTTCTGTACATACTGAGCAAGTTGAACTTAGGAGGTACAGGTCTATGAAACAAGTCGGTTTAATGTGTTAAAACCCCTGTCAAGTTTTTATTACTGTCCCCACTAGTGAGATTTACTCTATATAGTTGTCCTATTGACCATTGTCTCCATTACAGAAAGTGATGGGCAATTAAAAATTTTTGAGCCCTCACAGGAGCAGTACGTAAGAGAAATTCTTCCAATGGGAAAAATCATTCTGGTTACAGCTTTGGTTCCCCTTGCTTTGGAGAGATTTTCTTTCTTTTACTTTTTGGAACAAGAAGTAAAGGGAAATCTCCCTGTCGGAGGAAACTGGGTTTGCAACCATTCCTTACATTATCCAAAACCGGCTTTATATATGTTTTTGTCTTTACTTGCACTTTAGTTCTGAATCAGACAGTATGATGATAGCTCACATTGTCTTTATAACACTTGCATGTAGTACATGGTGTGACATTTCTGTATAGCAAGTGAAAGAAGCAGGATATTGCAGAGCCTATTATTAAGGGTAGACTTGTCAGTGAAGCTGAATGCTTCCTTGTTTATTTAATGCATTATGTTGTGTTATGTGGTTTCAACTCTTTTTATTGCTCTATAGCAGTATGACCATTTTAAAGGGAGAATGGTCTGACTGGTGCCAATTTGTGATGGGACACAAGTGAAAATATTTTTTAAGCTTCACTTTTGCCAGCTGTAGAATCCACACTTAGGGGGTCTATTTATAAACAATTCACAGGAACATTCATACTGAGAATCTTCGTAAATGTTCGTTCTGTGTGAGTGTAGGTAAAGAGGAGTGTTTTAAGTAAATGTTCTTTACAGGTTGAATGTAATGTAATACAGCATGATGGCCACTAGATGAAGCTCAGAAGCATAGGAAATACATACCTAGAATTACTCTTGTATTACTAACATAAGCATCAGATTTGTCGGGTTTTCTAACCTGTAACGCTGACATATTTAATCTTGGTGTTGATGTGTATGAGCCTTGTAACGAAGTAGTAATGATGTTTATAATGATACCTCCGTTTATGTCAATACATTGAAAACATATATGATAGATAGTGTTTCATTTGTAATGCCTCTTTTCTCCTTTAGGAGTAACAATTCCTTGGCTTAATATCGGCATGGTCTTTTCTACCTCATGCTGGACTCGAGACCAAAATCACCTTCCATACATTGACTACTTACACACTGGTGCTGATTGCATTTGGTAAGCACTGCTACCTGTCCTGCTTTTAAGAAGCCTACTGCCTGTATTATGTCTCATTATTCTGTGGTCTTTGGTTGCTGCCTTGGGAAATTCTGTGTATGATTGTACAATGTTGTGCATGTCTGTTTCTTCTCATAGCGCACTATATTATCTCAAAGTACACTCTATAGGGAATCCGTAATAAGGTATACTGAGCTCTATATAAAAAAAAAATACAGCTAAATTATGTCCCAGGGTAAACTTTACATGTCGCATATCATTTACCTGATCAAAACTATCTTGTGTTTACACTGATAATTATAGCTTTCTTTAACGACCATTTACCTGATCTTTGTTTTTGTTTTAATTTTATCAGACCTATTTAACATACATGTACAATCAAGTATTAACATAAATCTGTTAACAGTCTTGGCTGAGATGGATCTCTGGTCTATCCTTTCTCTTTAGTAGAGATCATAAAACCAACACTAAAGCAAGCCTGGAGCTTAAAATTGCATTTTCTCCAGGAATGTTTGTCATCCAGGCATTATCCATTCTGGCAAGGCTGTTCAAATATCTCCCGCTTTTGCACATCGGTCTACTTCAAAAGTAACTTATCTAATTTCTAAAGTAATTCGGCCTTTCTGTACATATTACATTTCAGTAACTGCTCATTTTCAACGCTCTGTTGCAGTAAACATATCAGGTCAGATTGATAAGACCCATACTTGCAAGCTAGCAAATATGGAATTTGCCCTTATTTACTTATTACAGGTATTTTTATATAGTGCTGACAATTTACGCAGTCCTGGAACGCACTGGATCACCTAATTAAGCCTCCCTGCTTTCTGAGGTGGAGGGGGCGTGGTGGTGCCATTCAAGTCTATGGCACCACAGCCGCGCTTCCCATATGCAGTGCAATTGCAAAAAAATAGTGTATGCACTATTTTTAGTAATCGCACCACAGGCATTGCTGTGCCACGTGTTCTGGTGCGGGTGGGAGGCTAGGGGTCAATGCCATTGACTTGAATGGCACCACCAAGACCCCCCCAAACCAAAAAAAAAGCAGGGAGGCTTAATTATGCGATGTGTTGCAGCCACTAACCGTGCTGGTTGGGTTGTGAACAAGCCCTTAGGGTTGATATATCTGAGAGTATTTATTTATCAGTTGGTATTAGAATTTAACTGCGCATTCCCAAACAATGTTTTTATAATAAAGCAAGAATAAAGGGTAAGGAAACTGTCCCATGAAGTTTCCTTACCCATTTACCAATACTGATGTCCATGCGTGCGCAGTTCAGCCTGTCTACCCACCCCATGGAGATCAATGAAGGCAAACTGCACAGACATCAGAAACCAGCTGAGGTGTATAAACAATTCCATGGGCCTCAGAGAGACATCTAGGTATGTATAGTGATTTGGGAATGGGGTTGTGGGCAGGGGCAGGCTACCCCTAGAGGGGTGGGGTTAAAAGGGTAACGAAACTTTGTGGGACAATTTTCTTACTCTTTAAGTCATTGCAGCCTGTACATATTTTGCCTAGTTTACAGTATTTTAGTTAATTATTAAAATACATAATATACCTTTTGATTGCGGGCTCCATTTTGCACACAGTTGGGATGCAGAATGAGCCAGATCTTTGTTTACCAAATCTGGTACTAATATTTGGTTCAAATTTAAGAGGAATCTAGCCAGAAGTGTCAATATTAAGTTAATATACTTGCAGTAAATGTATTTTCACCATATCCATCTTATGTTCAGTATCTATGTATGTAACCTCCTTGGCTCATGGATCAACATTGCAACTTATGGCTTGACAAAAAATGTAAGGAAAGCTGGTTAACGGAACGAGCTGTGTGTGCCCTTGAGATACTGTATATTAGGGATGCACCGATACCACTTTTTTGGGTCTGAGTACGAGTACCGATACTTTTTTTTAAGTACTCGCCGATACCAATTACCGATACTTTTTCTTAAAGGGGCAGATCACATTTTTTCCAAAGCAATACAAAATAATGATTTTAGGTCAGTTTCTTAATATTATGAAGAACTGTAACTCAAAAGACAACATGACTGTCAAAAAATAAGTTTACTTTGCTTAAATTGTCACAAAGTTGTACTCAACGAAAGTTAGTAAAATCTCAACGTGCCATTTGAAAAAAGGCCACAAGATGGCGTATGGATAGGATGGAGCAGATGGAATTGTGTAGAAAAGTGAAAAAACCTTAATTTAGCTTAAGACCTCATTCACACAACTAACAGCCGGCCCATGTTATATTAATACAGCATGGTCAAAGATAAATTAATCTTTATTTTATATAATATTGATTAAGCAATGGAAAAAACAATTATTTTATATTTATTCATGCTGTATTCACTCAGCTATGATTCCCTGGCTGGAATCCTTTTTTTTGCACCTGCAAGTTGCAATATCATTGACAGGCTTCCCCACCAATCACGAGTGAGGACAGAGGAATTGAAGGCGGAGTCTGCTTTCGGCCGTTCGCCCATGGAGAAGGAGATCACGGCCATCTTGAATGAATGCAGACGCGGTCCTGTGTGCTGTGTGCGGCGGTGGAAGATGGCGGACACAGGTACTCGTTTTAGACATCCGAGCATTTGCACGAGTACTCATGCAAATACTCGGTATCGCGGCCGATACCGATGCTTGTATCGGTATCGGTGCATCCCTACTGTATATGGACTGTAACAAGTACTATACTCCTTTCATGAGCCTTTTTACCAAACCTACAATAAAAATGTATATCTGCATAATGTTAAAAAAATCAAGTGGTTGATGGAGCCTTCCAGCTATACCTAATCTAACAAACAGCAATAGACTATCAGCAAGGAAACTGTACAGATCTCCAAGCTTTTTTCTACCTATGTGTTTTGGGTCTTTTCTGAAAGCAGATTTAAGATGTTAATTTTTATATTTTTATAAATGTTGATTTTATAGAATAAGAAGCTGTGCTTCATTAAGGTTCACTGCCTTACACCCAGCATTACGAATGTCTGCAAGTCTATAATATTGCACATCCCTAATGTGAACTTTTTAGTGTACTGAAAATTGCATTCAAAGAATATGCAGCATACCGTTTAGAAACACCTTTTGCTGCTTTTATTAACAGAACACATATACGCTGCAAAAGTGAGTGATACCTGGCAGTGTCACGAGGGTATACCTTCACACGACCCATTGACATTAGATTGCTTTCCCAATTTGTCGTTAATGAATGCCAGTCTTATTGAATTATCAACATTTTAAAGACAACAGCAACAATCACACCTTAATGAAATTCCTTATAATGGATTTTTAGAACATTGTGTGTTCCTGGGTGAAATAAGGGTATAGAATGAGGTTTCACAACTCCAGGAATACACAAATGCCACTCTTTTCAAGACCACAGAGCTTGGCCTTAGTCTTTGCACACATGGGATCTAAACAGAGAAGTGCATTCAGCACCTATATGCTTCTTGGCCATGTTCCACTCAGTTTCAAGTACTTTCTCAGTTGGGAGGAACGTACTTCTTGGGAGAGCAATAAAAATGAATGAGCTTAATGCTGGAGGCAGCGTTCTTTCAAACATGGGATCACTTTAATATAGTCCAAAATCAATTTTCTCAGTGCTAACAACATCTGGAGTCTTTGCAAATGCAACCACACTAGATCACCAATTTGTATCCAAATTCCTCAGAGGACATGCAGCTCATGCCACAGCTGGGCATGTTACATAAAAAAACACCAGAATGGACAATGTGCCTTGTATTTATGAAATATGTATTTATTATCCCAAAAAATTGTAAGACGGTACTCGCAGGAATAAAAGAATGTATCACTCAATATGATCTAAAGTCAAGCTAAACCAGGCATGATCAAACCAAAACCATATAGTCTTCACAAAGTACCAAATGAACGCAGCCAGCAGTACATAGTATGTCTGCACGGGTTAATGCAGACATGTGGGAATGGCCTTTTGCCTAAACAGCCAGACTACCTGGTAGGTTCAGAAACGCGTTAGCCATACTATGTGCCACACTGGCTTCATTGTTTGATACCTGTGATGGTTATATGGTTTTATTCTGGTTGTGCCTGTTTTAGCCCAACTGTTGATTATATTAAGTGATACATTATTTTATTGTTGTGAGTATTCCTTTTCATTTTGTAATTCTCTTAAAATAAATATGTATTTCTTGAGGACAAGGAATTTGTAAAATTTTTGTGTTTTTGGGCACATCAAGGCCTGCCAGTCGGCAACAGAAACATATATTAAGTATCTTGGTGCTTGCTTTTGTTATTGCTGCCTTTCCTGCTTACATTATCCTCTATTTATAAACATGTAGATATTATTTAGAATATGTAAACTTTGTAAAAAAAAATTGGCTACGGTATGGAAAGGGTCGCAAACCTGTCGGGTACTTATTGCGCTCTGTGCCTCTACTGGGGATATTCACTCTCTACTTGTCCTAGTGACCACTGTCGCCAGGAATGAAATGAGAAGAAATCCAACAGAACAGGAATAAAGGGGAAATCTTTCAACAAGGGCTAAAAGGAAAATAACCCCCCCCCCCCCTTTTTTTGAGAATTTCCTCTTGCTTCATGTTGTGTCTACAACACAGGAAATAAATGAAAATCTCCACAATTGGACATCAATGGAAAAATACTGACAAGATTCTTAACTCTAACTAAAACTCAAAATTGTTTGACTTTTGATATACGTTAAATCTATATGACAGACTTCTGGCTGTTTTATACGTGACTGTGGGAGCCACATGTAGTTATACCAAGTCCCTTTACTCCCTTTGACTAAAAATCACATCAGCATACAGCTCTGAATGCTGATATGAAATCATCTTACATTCATTAGCTAAACATACCTACTTAAAATTTCTATTTTCCCACTTCCTGGTCCACTTTGGCACAAATGATGTAATCGTGCCCAAACATTGCATCCTGGGAAGGTTACATGAGCAGAGGATTGCTGGGAAATCTCATGGGATCTCAGGGAAAGGCATTTCCCTACCCTGAGATGATGTGCATGATCACATGTGCCCAAGTTCCAGGAAGTAAAGGGAGATCTAGTAACCTGCCCTTAGTTAAAATGGTCACTGTCAGAATACTGGGGAAGAAAAGAAAAATAAGGAATGCAAAAAAAAACCAAAAGCTGCAATTATCTAGAGGCATTTGTTTGTAGATTGTCATTACTAAACATTTCTAAAGGTGCCTTTGTTGTCATTTTGAAGATAAGGGTAAAGTTCCTCTTTAATACGGTTTCTAGTTATTATTACTACTGTGAGAACACTGATGTATTATGTGAATTTCAAACCTGGTTCTTACACTTCTATAAGCATGCTATGTGTCGTTTGTAACCTGTTTAGATGGCTACATTTTCTGCAATATCACATGGAATGTTGGCTAGTCGTTGGTCATGGCTTTGTGTTTTAGATGGATTTTGTGGCGTTAATACTGGTTGATATGGGTTTACTCACTACATTTGCTATCTTATAATGAATATTTTGATCTTAAATTGGTTTTGTTGCATTCTAGGTATTGCATTCCTGCTGAGGAAGAGAGTAAACTTGAAAAAGTGGTACACACTCTACTTCAAGCCAATGGTACTCCTGGTCTGCAAATGCTTGAAAGTAACGTCATGGTAAGTGTATTCTCTGGCGCATTGTCTTAGCAAGGAACATGCTGTTTGCCATTATGAAGACATCAAAAACTGTGGCTTGATCTATGCAAAAATATTTTATCATTATCCATATTATAATAAATGTTACTGCCGTAGTTTTCAGTTATTAGCTGATTATAGTGTCACCTGATTGCCTTTGAACCTTAAAGTGGCCCTTTCAGTAACGTGTACCAGTACATGAATATGTTCCTTACATGCATAGGCATGCGCACATGGTGTGCCAGTTGTGCCTGGGCAAACCCTAATCACCCCAAGCGCAACAGCGGGTACCATGTTTTTAGTCACTGAGCCGCTGGAGAAATCGCAAAGATCTCTCTGTGACCGGCTCATCGAAACCGAGCGCAGCAGCACTTGCCACATAACAGTCCTCTGTGTCTGGGAAGCGTGGCTGCAGCTTCCCATACAATCAGGAAGCAGGGCGGGTGGCCATCTGCCAGGCTCCCTGTTTCAGTACTGCACCCCTGCTGGAAAAAGTAACGGACAGTTGAAGAGATGGGAATCTGGGATGCCTCAGGTCTGTGTGTGTATATGTATACATATGTATGTATGTGTGTGTATATGTGTATATATATTGTGTGTGTGTTTGTACTTTTGTGTGCACACCCGAATGCAATAGTCTGTGCATGCCTATGCTTACATGTAAGTATATACAGCATCTGTAGAATTAAATTAAAAAGAAAATCTGTAGATTTTCCAATAAGGGCCTGGAGTGACTGTGCCTAGGCTCAATCTCCAAGGTCTGCTTTAGAAAAGCATGCTGGAGAACAATGTTATTACATTTCTGCAGACAGAATGAGAACACGTCCTCAGTCTCCCTCCCCCAGTCATCACTCATTGAAACAATTGTGACATTGTAATTTTCTAGCAAGTAAACAATGGTGTGAGACAACATGTACATAGCCAAGGACATAAAGGCTACTGTGCATGCACCAGGATTTACATCATTGTATTAACTTTGTGTCACCATCTCAGTCCAAAAAGAAAATGCACACTCTGGGTAATGACTTAACAAAGATAGTGCCTGCCCGTTAAGGAGAAAAGAGGATAACAAAAACGAAAAAATGGGGGGGGGGCTGTGATCTTTTTGTAAGATGCAAAATATCTGCAAGTGTTACACTTTGACAAATTACAGCAGAATTTAGTAGAAAGAAACCCTCCCCTTGCAGTGTTTCTGCCTCCACTCTGCCAGAATTGAATGCTCGTTTAGGTCCAGGGTACCAGGGAAAATTTACTTTTATTACCTGATCCCCACTTCTTCAGTCTCACTTCTGGCTACCCGCCCGGAACCCACAGCCTCTTTCCCTCTACACTCCGGTGGTCAGAGGCCCGCTGACCATCAAATACAATCCACACACCTTACGATAATTGTACAATCGCAGGATTTCCCGCGATTATCGTACGATTATTGTAAGGTGTGTGGAGACCTTAACCTGACCCTCAACTTTGTCTGTCCACCCCCTGCTGTCATCTAATCAAATCAGCCAAAATGGGCTCTGTAATGCCTACCTAATACCATCCCTGTGCTGGTAGAGCACTCTCACCTCAGCTTTGTATTGGAGGTAGGGACCCTGTGACGACAGCTTGCTAATGTTCATTTTAGATGATTATCTTGGGTGACAGTGAAGGGGGAAGCTGAGGATCAATGCAAGGGGTTCTTTGAGATGGAGAAGGATAAGCCACCAGCACACCAGGGTCCACTTTATCTTCCCATCATTAACATGGCAGCATCTAGGTGCAACGTTTCAGAACCGTATATGGTCTCCATCAGGCAAAGGAAAGTGTGACAAGGTTCTTTGAGATGGGACACCTACTTCTACAGAACCTCATGAATATGATTCTCAACTATTGTGTTTGAAGAAAAAAAAAGTATAAATAGGTTTTCATGAGTGTGCCGTATGTCGATATATGCACGTTTAAAGAGTTTGACACCTCTTCACTTTTCTGCTGGGAACCTGGACTTTTCACAACTTATTTACAAGTAACATTTATTAAGCTTAAAAAGATGTTAGTGCATCTCAAGGCAAAGCCTTTTTTGTTTTTGGATAACGTGGGGAAGGATTAAACCCTCTGACGGGGTTTTATTGCTGTCCGTGTCCCTACTGGGAAGACTCATCCCTCGGTATAAACTGGTGACTGTTTTGGGCAAATCTTTTCATGGGGATACCTGTTTGGGAGATTGCTCTTAACTTCCTGTTGTGTCTCTGGGACAGGAAGTGAAGTAAAATGTCTCCCATGGTATACAGACTGTATACAATAACATGGCAGGGATTTTAACCCTTCCCTACACTATTCACAAAAAACAATTTTGGCTATAGATGCACTTTAAAACAAGCTACTTTATTAGTAACTGTAAAATATGAATTCATTCAGTAAAAGCATTGGTATGTGCTTGCCCTATATACACTGAAGTACTTTCATTGTCCAGATGGCTAAACTAGAACATAGAAATCCCTTTGTGACCCTTCTCTCTCTCTCTCTCTCTCTCTCTCTCTCTCTCTCCTGACATGACATTGAAGGTTTGCTTACTAATTGACAGGTCATTGTACAGTGTAGGGGGTTCTGTTTCTTATGTAATGTTGTTCATTTCTCTAGCATTGTGCCTATAGTCTAAACAAAATGTCGGTCATGGCTGCCTGTCAAGAGGGAGGATAGGGCATTGCGTCCTTACACTTCCCCAACTGCCTGCTGCTTGGATATTGTGATCAACAAGCAAGCTTCATATAACCTATATCCTTTTTGCAGATCTCCCCAGAGGTGCTTTGCAAAGCGGGGATCAAAGTACACCGTACTGTACAGCAGAGCGGGCAGTTTGTTGTCTGCTTACCAGGATCCTTTGTGTCGAAAGTGTGCTGTGGCTACAGTGTTTCTGAAACTGTGCACTTTGCTACCACCCAGTGGACAAGCATGGGCTTCAAAACTGCCAAGGTATGCATACATTGTATACTGTCTGCTACAACTGTGCATCTATGTATTATTTTCATTTTACATTTAAATTGTAATGCAAACAATGTTCTACAGCAGAAGCTGTAATAAACACTTTATTAAAGCGACCCCGTCAGTTTAAGAAATAAAGATGAAAGTGTCCTATAAAAGAAGGGCTCTCATACACATCTCTCCAGTGGCCCTGCCTCCCATCTTCCCTTCATTCCAGCACTGCAGGCTCAGTCCAAATTCAATTTTCTATTTAAAACAATTTAACACTTCTGGGAATGTCAGATGCCTTTGCCCACCATTGTGCGCTCCAGCTCCATCCTCTGACCCCCTATGTCACTACAGAATACAGCAGTGACATAATACTAAGGCATACTGCAGGGAACACAGTCATCGAACACTCCCAAGTGTGAAATGGTGAAGACACTGGCAAAGCATGGGCGCTGGAATGGAGGGAAGGTATGTGACTGGGCCACCGCTCAGTTTAAGAGTGCCTTTTGGTTCATCCTTTTGTTTGTTCCCTAACAGGCTTGTGTATGTATATGTGTGTATGTATATATGTGTATATAGATAGATAGATAGATGCTCCCCTCCCCAGGAGCCATTATACACACTGTAAGAATGAAACATTACAGAGTGAGTGTATGCAAAGTAAAGATTAACTCTGAAAAATGGTACTCTTGAGAGTTAAAACTGAAAAGGAAGCTACTGCACAGAATGGGAATGTGTTAATGGTTTTTAATAGTGTTGTAGCAATTGATCAAAACATTTATGATCATGATTGAATGAATGTGGCATAAACAAATATTCATATCGCAAGTCAAAAACAAATACTAGCAAACAGCAACAACAAAAGAAAGAAGAAAAACGGATGTTTGAAGCAAGCTTCAAGCCAACCTGTGCTTTGCCTATTCAGGGACAAATACAAAAACAGTATTACTAAAATGCCTCCCTCTCCAAGAGCACAAACTCGCCTTCCAAAACTGAACTGAGTGATGGGAGAGTAAAAGGGAGGCGAGTACATGTGGCTGGAGAGGGTGGTATTAAAGTGAACCTGCTGCTTTGATCTGCATGGACAACAACTCATTGGGGAGCAGTAGAGGCTGTTCACTTTGCATAATCAGTCCCTTTCTCAAGGAGGAACCCTTGATAAAGGAATTGATTACCCCCAATACAATGGGTTTTATTGGCTTCACTTCTGGTCCTCTGCCTAAGTAGCTATTTGTTTCAATTTTGGTATGCTTGTTTTATTGTACCATTTTAGGCATTTGATTTTGTATGGCATATATTTATATGCATCAGCTGATCTGTTTTGTAATCTGAACTTTGTATACTTTTTTTCTACCACAATATAATCTATTTATGCAACATAAATTGGGTGTGTTAACTTCATTTATCTATATTTGGATTGTAATTTGGGGGGAGGGTTGGGCTTCTCCTACTTAGGGTTTATTAGGGTTTATTGCTTATCTTAACCAGCATCTGCGGCAACCCTTCCCCCCCCCCC
>NW_017307051.1:268587-277949 GCF_000935625.1 Nanorana parkeri | reverse complement strand
TAAAAAAATAAAACCCCCAGTGGTGAATAAATACCACCAAAAGAAAGCTCTATCTGTCCCCAAAAAAGGGTATAAAATTCATTTCAGTACAGCGCTGCATGACGGAATAAATGTCAGTTAAAGTACCGCAGCGCTGAATACTGTAAAAATGGCCTGGATGGGAAGGGGGTTTAACACCGCGGATGTCAACTGGTTAAAGTGAGCAAGATTCTATCTCTTCATACTTTTATCATGTTGATGGATCACCTGCAGCAGTGTACATCTGAGCAGGCTGCATGAGTGATTCCAGTCATCAGCTAATTCTAATATCCATGAGTACCCATTTACTCTGTTCAGAGAGGACAGCAGAGAACTACTTATTTTCCAGCAGACACACTTCAATAAAGGGATGTATTTCAGTAACTTATTTGTGTCGCACCCTAGGACTGCGGCACCTGAGACTTAAGATTTATAGCTCACATTATAAGGGGAAGAAAATACTTGATGACCATATTGTGTGTAAGCTGTTTTTACATAGCAGAGATAATGCCTCTTGTAAGGTACATCTAGATGGTGTAACTCACACCTGTACACCACTGCTAACGGCTTATCAGGAAGATTTAGTGCACAGCATTTGATGTTGTTTATTTTTTCTTCCTTGCAAACTTTCCACCTGCTGAACACTTAAACGTGTCCTTTTCAGGAAATGAAACGTCGACACATAGCAAAGCCGTTCTCTATGGAGAAATTACTGTATCAGATTGCAACAGCTGAGGCAAAAAAGGAGAACAGTCCAACTCTGGGCGTCATTTCTACTCTCCTCGGAGAACTTAGGTAATAGAAAAGAGATCTACTGTTTATCTTCACTCTGACTTCGTGAACCGCTTTTCTTTGCTGGCTGATCATTCCTTCTTAAGGTGAACCAGTTGGTTGGTCGGTTCAAGATGGCTTTCCTGTATGTAGCAGACGTAGCTTATTGAAAACCTTACATTTTAAAATTTACATTTTATCACATTTAAAGCCCTTCTCGGGGCAAACAAAAAAGTACCCCTGCAGTGATGCTACCCCCGCACTGCAAGGGGTAAGTGCTTGTTTTTGCCTAGGGACTGGAGTAAATCAGATTTATTTTTCTGGTGGTCACCGCTGTCCTCTTCTTTCCCTCAGCTCTGGTTAGTAGAGTCCTTGGCGTCCTTGCATCTAAAGCAGATCTATAGAACTTGCATCAGGCTGCATTCACACATAGCGTTTGCAGTTCCCGCACAGTTTTCCGCATGGAAGACTGTGCCGGAGGAAAGCGCTAATGTTTTTTAATCCGCGTGGATGCCGCTCGTTTGTGGCTAATAGCCGCGAATGAGTGGAATCCGCCGGATTATCGCACTTGCACTATTTCGGGGGCTGTGCAGTTTCATGCCGCGCGGTCCCCGCAATGGTGTGAACGATGCACATTGAAGTGCATTGTTTTTTTGTGTTTAGAGCGGCTCCGTGCGTATATGTACAGCCGAATACGCGCGGAGAGCAGCTCAGATGTGAATGAAGCCTCAGACGTGATGACATCAGCGGTCCTTAAAGCACCAGAGACCAGGGGAGAAGAGACTTCGGGGACCGGTCTAGCAGCACCTAACCCTTGCAGCACGGGAGTAGCCCCAGTGCACGCGTTGGTTTTGTTTGCCTAGAGATGGACTTTAAGCTCTCCATGCAGAGTCTAAAACAAACCAAACTTTGTGTCCTTTATTTTTGATGAGCACCACTTTCTTGGAAACTGTAGTAGAGGGGTGTGTGTATATATAAATCTATTTATATTACACCAGTAAAACCAGCATCTAAATATCACAAAACCAAGAAAAGGATGACTTAGGACTTTCCATCACAGCCAATCTGCTACAATGGCAACCATTTCTTGAAAAGTGAGATCCCGCTTTTAAGTTTGTCAAGTGCTGTTATACAGCATACGAATGGCCCAATTTTACCTTCTTTCTGTGAGCCTATGACATGTCACAGTAAAGTCAAGACGAAGTTTCCGGGCAGATGAAATAAAGGCGGACACCACCAGGCTCAACATGATCATGCCCTTGCAAAACGTTCTGGCATTTGTGTGACACAGCGTCCTCTGTTTACAATGTAATGCTGTTTTTTTTGTCTACTATATAGCACCATGGTGGCCATGGGGTGCCGCTTGATGAACAATAATCGTAACTATAATCTGCAGCTTGTACAATAGAAATGTCAGTTAGCCAGCCCATCCTTTTGTACTGTCATTTCAAAATACAATATAAAAGCAGTATGTTAGGAATCAAAGGAAATGTGGAGAAAAATGAACTGCGTGCATATAGGCCTCTTATGCTGCTAATGAATAACTTTCCTTTTTAGGTGAAAATGATTTTGGTGTCACTTGGCCTTCATTACAAAGCAACAGAAGAGTTTTGTAGTCTAGGTTGAGTGATGCTCAATGCGGTTTCTGACTTGCTGATTTTTTGGTCAGGGATACAGAGTTGAGGCAGAGGAAGGAGCTCCTTGACGCGGGTCTCCACTGTTCTGCACGATATGGAAGTCACGACACCAGCAGCTCAACAATAGATGGGAAGAAGAAGCATCGGAAATGGTTGCAGTTAGAGACTTCAGAGAGAAGATGTCAGATATGCCAGCACCTCTGTTACCTTTCCATGGTGAGTAGATGAGGACTTTGCTGATATGGGCCCATTGACCCACTGGTTTTTATCACCAAGAGTCTAGACTTTTACTACAAAGATGTTTTGTGACAATGCTGCTCGGTCTAATGTAACTGAGCACTCTGCTGTCTTTAACACCGTGGATTTACTGTGTAAAGTTCTTTCTTTGCATCTATACGGCATCATTCATCCTAGGATTAGTTTTGAACTCAATACCAAAACTCTTGTATCACAAAGTGAAGCTAGTCTTTATCCCCAGCATGCAGAAGCAAGACTAGTCATTGCATACGATATAGTGCAAGCCAAAATGAGATCCTCCTCTATTCACACAAACCTAACCAGCTAGGTGAGGTAAAAGGAGATCCAATTTTCACTGCAGTAAATCTACAGTTCCCATCTGTAACAAGAATTTCTTTACATGATGATCATTTCCAACCACTTACTTGATTGAAACAGAAGGCTATCATAGGTCAGATAGGAGGATAGCTTGCATTGTCTTGTCATCTTATTTAATAGCTGCTAGAGGACACCTCCTGTGTTACGCTGTGTTGGTATGAGGATTATATATCATGTCTTTGTACTTTATCTTTGGTGCACATGAAGAAATAACAATCTGCAGTAACCGTTGGTATTACTGTGGTCTACAGACTCGGTCTTCCCAAAATATATATATGCCCTGGAATTTATAAAGAGTCTTATACTCCTGTGAATTCTGGATGTACTTGTTGCAAACGGGTACATAAATCAGTCACCATGTGAGCATGGTGGGAATGGCACTGAGGTCCATTCCGGACACTCCATCCTCAGTAATGCTCAGCGTTACTGAACTTCCTACTGTGCCACTGCACCTGTCACACAGACACCGTGGCTGAGGAGGTTTGTTGTGGGTGGGCGACGTCTGACAGGGGACTCTGCTTTACTTGTTCTCCATCAATTCTACCTCCCTTGTAAGTGACAGCAGGCCTTGGAACCCACCCACTGCTGTCAGTTGCAAGGAAGGTAGCCCTAATGGGAAACTAGTCTCTCACCTTTCCCATCTGGCTTCACCCATTGCAATTCAGCCATATCATTGGTTGCTAGGAGGCCATTGGCTGTGCAGCTGACAGCTTCCTAGCAACCACTGATGCATCCCTAGCCTCATTCAGCTGCCAGCCAGGAGATTCGCCAAATTGGACATAATTCTTTTAGAATATGTCGTAGTCAGAGCAACAGGCTCATAAAGTGAGGATAATGGGTACTACCTGAATCTGTAGCATGTGTCAGTACTGAAACTGTATCAAGGCTTTCATGAATTAGGTGCAGGTTGTTTTCCAGAAGTCTCATAAATGCTTTATTGAATTGCCCTCATAGATGCTTACAGCATCTTATATTGAGTATTAATAGAAATGAGCTCCAGATCAAATAAGTTATCGTGATTTCTGTGGCGTCATTCAGAGGAGTCAGTTGCAGATTTCGAGCATCCCAAACTCAAACTGTGGCCACCACTACCTTAGAGTTACTGGCGAGTATAATACAGATCTCTTTCCTGCTCCAGGCATTAAGGTTCTGCAGTATATATGTACCAGTGTCGGACATGTTTGTGTTCTTGTATCTAATACAGTATTCTGTCTTCTTCCTTATTAAAGGTTGTGCAGGAGAATGAGAATGTCGTGTTCTGCCTGGAGTGTGCTCTGCGTCATGTGGAGAAGCAGAAGTCCTGTCGAGGATTAAAGCTGATGTATCGATATGATGAGGTAAGGGAAAGAAATGTGATGAAGGTAATGTCATAGTATTCAGATCAGATGCCAGTGTAAGCCAAGATTTAGCAAGATCCTCAGAGCTATGGTTGAGTGTCTTTCTTCTGAAATGGCTGCCACCAATAACAAGGTGACTATTTTCTGTAAACCTGTGTCGTTCTAGGTTACTAAACACTGGTACTTCTCTGTATTCCAGGTTCATGGGATAGTATCATGGGGCTTACCTGCAGCTAGTGTCTGCATGCAGGAACACAATGAAACAACTGACCGATGCTGCTATGTTTTGCCATAGCTCACTGATCATTTTGCCACCTGCCCCTGCCTGGCCACTCATTACTTTGCCACCTGCCCCTGCCTGGTCGCTGATCACTTTGCCACTTTCCCTTGTCTGGTCGCTGGTCACTTTGCCACTTTCCCTTGCCTGGTCACTTTGCCACTTTCCCTTGCCTGGTCGCTGATCCCTTTGCCACTTTCCCTTGTCTGGTCGCTGATCACTTTGCCACTTTCCCTTGTCTGGTCGCTGATCACTTTGCCACTTTCCCTTGTCTGGTCGCTGATCACTTTGCCACTTTCCCTTGTCTGGTCGCTGATCACTTTGCCACTTTCCCTTGCCTGGTCCCTGGTCACTTTGCCACTTTCCCTTGCCTGGTCGCTGATCACTTTGCCACTTTCCTTTGCCTGGTCACTTTGCCACTTTCCCTTGCCTGGTCGCTGGTCACTTTGCCAGGGTGACAACAAGAGAGACCAATAAGGAGACAGGGACTTGCCTGGTCGCTGGTCACTTTGCCACTTTCCCTTGCCTGGTCGCTGGTCACTTTGCCACTTTCCCTTGCCTGGTCGCTGGTCACTTTGCCACTTTCCCTTGCCTGGTCGCTGGTCTCGTTGCCACTTTCCCTTGTCTGGCCGCTGATCACTTTGCCACTTTCCCTTGTCTGGTCGCTGATCACTTTGCCACTTTCCCTTGTCTGGTCGCTGATCACTTTGCCACTTTCCCTTGTCTGGTCGCTGATCACTTTGCCACTTTCCCTTGCCTGGTCGCTGGTCACTTTGCCACTTTCCCTTGCCTGGTCGCTGATCACTTTGCCACTTTCCCTTGCCTGGTCGCTGATCACTTTGCCACTTTCCCTTGCCTGGTCACTGGTCACTTTGCCACTTTCCCTTGCCTGGTCGCTGGTCACTTTAGCACACATAATAAATGGCGCTGGTCTAGCTTTTCCCAATGAATGGCCCATGGCTTTGGTTTATTCAAACCCCTCCAGCAGTCAAGGCAGCCTTTGTGCTGAGTGATAATAATGATCTGCAATCAGTACAGAAATCAATGCATTAATATACAATCTTTAGAATGAAATGTATATACAGACATGGAAGGATGCAGAGAGGAGGTTTATAAGTTCATAGTACTGAACCGTCTCTCTGCATTGCACAGAGCAGAATACATGCTATTGTTTTTGCCTTCATTGATGCTGCTACCCACTGCAATGTCCCTTGCAGACCCTCACCCCACTGGTTGCAGCATGAACGCATACACCAATCCCACAATTGTTCAGTGTACAAGTATATAGCATATATAGTCAAACATTTTCATGTGCTTACTTGTTGGGAGTCATAAAGTCAAGTATATAGGTCAGAGGTTCAGAATGACAGGCAAGGATCTAGGAGAAGGAAGTCAGGTATAGCAATCTGTATATTGCTGTCATCACACGTTTCTTGAGGCAGCCATTGCGAACTTCTTATTTTGAAAACACTAGTTTTCTGACATGGTGACCCTCTTGCTTCAAGTATGCAGATAAGAAGCTCCTAATTTCTTGATCTGAATTCTTCTTTCAGATGAGTGAGTTTTTAAGCCAATGATGTAGCACAGGAGGTCTGCTATCACACACAGGCTGCATATTCATGACTTTTATTCCATTACCACAAGATGGCGCAATCACAGTGTATTCTAATGTGCTGACAATTAACAATGCCAGGATTTTGGGTCCATTCTAGGCTGCACTGCTGCTTGTAGTATATTTACTCTGATTATATGAATGTTAGAAATAATGTGTACTCTGATGGGGCATATTTCCTCCTTGCTTTACCTTTCCCAGAAAAAAAATTAGAAATAATGTGTACATATTGTTTTTTGTTGTGATAGAAGCCTGAGAGGACATATTTCCTTGCTTTACCTTTTCAGGAACAAATAGTTAGTCTTGTCGAACAGATTTGTGGGAAGGCGTCTGGTAACAACAGCAACAACAACAACAACAACTGCAGCAGCAACAACGACAACATTGAGAACTGTCTCACTAAGTCTACACCAAAAAGAGGACCAAGGAAGAGAGCCACACTTGATGTGTCATCATCTAGACTGTCATCTGTCAGTTTGTCCAAAAGTGCTTCAAATTCATCATGAAGATGCCAACCCTGGATTCTCGCATCATATAAATATAAATATATATATATTTTTATTTTATTATTACACCATAGTTTGGAGTACTTGCTGTAGAATGCAGGCTGTCTTTGCACTAGCTCTAAGAAGATTTTTTTTTCTTCTGGTTTTTAGAGAAGTTACTTTGTTTTAGCATTAAACTGTTGATTTTATGTGTGTTTATTATAATTTTTTTGTTTTTTATATATAAAGCCACTGCAGTTCGACTTTCGACTCTGCAGTCTAGTCACTGTTTTATGACAGTCTGAGGGGGCTAACTAAAAGTGTTTCTGATTTTAGCTTTTTGTTCTCTGCAGCCTGTTAAGACTGAATTTAAAAAACAAAAGCCTTCCTTGACAACTGTGTGAAAAAGGTTTTTACAATTTTATTATGTTTGAGGTGCTTTTTTTTCCATTGTATTTCTTTATCCAGTCAAGGGAGCATTCATTTTCTAGAGAAAAGAAAAATGAAACTTGAACAAACCTGCTCTTTCTTGGCAATCTCATTCTGTCATGCGCAAGATGAGTTTTGTTTTCAAAGTTTTTTGTTTTTGTTAATATTTTTTATTTTTCAACTGGGATTTAAAAATGTAGTAACGAAAAACACAAAAACCATTTAAAAAAATGGAGGATAGTTTGGCAGCTTATGATGGACTACAAACAAAACCAGAGGCAAAATGCTGAGATTTGAAAGTGGTTTCTCTGTTACCAGCACATTTCTATGCATCTGTTAAAGGAGAAGAGGAAAATGAACTCAAGCAATGCATTTCTTTTTGTGCAATCTTTCTAACATTCCATTTCATTCCACTGCTGTCTCAACACATCACACAATCAGCATTAATATAATATATATTTGTATTTCGTTCTATGTTCAACCCTCCTCTCCGTCACGGGTTCTTGCTGTGTATTACAGCGCTGGTTCCTGTGCTGGAGATGGAATCACTTCAGTGATCACCTTTTGAGAGCCACTAGGATCTGATTTTTTTTTTTCTCCTTCTTTTATTCCCCTCCCCCCCCCCTTTTTTTGTGAATGTGAAAACTGTTTTACTCATTTTCTCTCTCCTTTTTTTTTTTTCTTTGTTAGCTCTGTGTCTCACTTAAGAGAAAACGTTCAAATCACAAATCTTTTTCTTTGTACATACGCTTGTAAATAGTCTGAAATACTTGAGCCTTCTTTCGGGGATTGGGGTGGACAGGGGGCGGTGAAAAAAAAAAAAAAGATGAAGAAAAAGCCTTACATTTCAGTTTCTTCATCCGATGGTTTGGATGCTCACAGGGTTAATCTTGTAACATATATATAAGTGCTGCTTATATCACTGAACAACTAAAACGAAAAACAATGGTGTAACTTTTTACCCCCTTTGTTTCTGGTTGTATGTGTGGGACTAAATACAAAAAAGGGAAAATGTTTTCACTAAATTGTTCTTTGTTTCTCGATTTGAACGAAATCAGAAAAAACAACAACAAAAAACCGTAGCTAGCCATATTGCACTGAACTCGCCAGTGATAACTATTGGGAGAGTATCCTTTAATACACTTTGTTGGTTGTCGTTGCAGAAGACTGAACTGTTTTTTGAATATTTAACAATAACATAAAACCGAGTCAAGTGTTTTTTCAAATGTGGTTGTCCAGTTTTATGGCCTTGCTGTGTGCTTTTTCCCTCTTGACGGTAAACTTTGAAGACTACAGCTTACAGATTGACCTTTAATTTATTAGCACTGCTCTGCTCTCTTTCCATGTGACGGAAAGACTCCATGTTGTTTATTGCCAGTTTTGTTTACTTTTCAGGTTTGTACAACAAGGTTTATTAATAAATAAAACAAACTTTTTGGATATCTGTTTGTTTCTTTTTAGACTCACTTCACTTCTACTCCTCCTTCAGGTTTTGCTGGTTTTTTTTTTTTCTAGGTGGGGTTAAGAATACTTTATTGTTGATACGGGAAGTTTTATGTCTGTAAATTATTTCTATTTTATTGTTACGGTAAATCCAATCAGATAAAGATAATATGCTTTGAATACATTGATTGTAGTGTTCTCCTTTTTGTTTCATGCTTGTTATGCTTTTTGTATTTCTCTTTTGGTTTTCAAGATAAGAAGACAAATGTATGGTGAACAAACTGCTCACATGTTGCCAATCTTCTTTTTTTATTTTTTGTAAGTTCTTCATACAGGTTAAAGACAGTCATGGAAATGTGAGTATATTACAAGTATAACTCGTAGAGTAACGAGCAAAATGAGGCATAGGTAATCAAAACAAAAGTTATGTAAACATATGCAACATCATTCTTTGATACAAATACAATCAGTGTAGAGAGGGAGCAGAGGGATGGGGAGAACAAGGGAAAAGAAGGGGGAGGGGATTAGAGAAAGCAGAGAGGGAGGATCTACCCTATTGATCCCCTCCCTCTCTTTCCACCCCCTCAGCCTCTGGTTCAGAGGTTAGAGATTGATACTCCTCGGTGTACTTGAAAAAGGAACAGTGGAACCAAGTGCAGTGTGGCCGTTTCTTTCTGTGGTACATACATAGTAGGTAAGGTTGAATAAAGATGCAGATCCATCAAGTTCAACCTATGT
>NW_017307051.1:260944-268572 GCF_000935625.1 Nanorana parkeri | reverse complement strand
GTAAAAGTCACCCATGAATTCAATTTGTGCTTTTTGGAAACCACATCTGTATGGTTAGGGGTCTACCATCTCCAGAGTGAGGGACTACAAGCCCTAGCCGCATTCACCAGCAGGATGAGCAAGGAGCATTTGTATCTACCCCAAGATAGGGAAAATAGATGTAAAAGCAGCTGGTTGGACACCAAGGTGGATGTCAGTTATTCTATAAATATAACCGCTGACTTTTTCCTAAAAGGGCCTTAGAAATGGGAAATGCCAACAAATATGAAGGTGTGCCCTCCTGTGCACATCTCCAGCAGCAAGCAGGTATCTGTGAGTACATGATATGAATGAGTTTGAAGGTACAGTACCATCGAGTCAAAGTTTCATATCCAGTCTCTTGAAGTCTGATGGAAGTGATGTGAAAAATACAAATTATCTCTCTGTTCTGGGATGAACCTGGTCTGTAAAACTTCAAAAGGAAAGGTGGGCAATACTGGTTTGGGGGGCAGTTTAGGAGGGAGTAACTAAGAAAGGGTATGATGAATCGCGCCTTTGTCTTTACATCGCTTTTCAAATGGAGTAACGGGATAGGAGCAGTCACAATCTTGCTTAAAGTGGTCAAACAATGAGACAACTGTAATAGCTTCCATCGGGACAGGGGGGATTCCTCATGGAAGAGAGTTCAGAAAGTGGTGGATCTTTGTTGCGAGATAAAAAAAAAGTTTAGGACTCCCTAGTACAGGAGTCATGCTCGTGGCAACATCATTTGGAACAAATACGAGGTCAGTGGAGTGAGCCACTTTCAAGGTAGGGCCTTATAGTAGGGTGGGCATACAGTGGTTTAAGGTGCAGTTTTGAAAGCCAGAGTAACCAGTTAAGGGAAGCGGAGTGGACGCTTGTTCAGGGGCGAACTGTAATTTATTGCCTGAGTGTCTGCGCCATTCTAACACCCTAGCAAGGCGCGTTGGCCTATTGAACAGGATCTGGGAACCCCATTTCACCGTGTAGTTTGAAGTATGAAAGAAGACACTAATCCAATCTAGGAGGTTTTTGGGCCCATGCAAAATTATAGAAATCTATTTGAAATTTCATGAGAAATCTGGGTTTGAAATTAAGTAAACGTGGCAAAATGTTCATCCTAAGTATGGCATTTCTGCCAAACCAAGTGTCCTAATGTCACTTACGTAGATCCATCCTAATGGTACAAAGTAAGGCAATACAATTTGTCTCGTACAGATTTTGCAGATGGGAGTGATTTTGGTACCTAACTAAAGCTGGGCACACATGACCGCAATGCCGAACGGGCAGTGTGCTTTTATCTTACGAACATGCTACACACCCGCCGAAAATTGTACGATGCTTGGTGGGTTTTCGAACATGTTTGTAAGAGAAAAGTCGTGCGACCTTACAGTAGTAGAGGTCGCACGGCTTCCACACACCTTACGATAATCGTACGATCGCGGGATTTCCCGCGATTATCACAAGGTGTGTGGGCACCTTAAGGAATGTGGTCTGCCACCCATTTGAAGTTGAATTTCAATTTGAGTATCTCTAGGCTCAGAGTAGGATCAGTGATATTGAGGGCTTAAGATTTTTGGAAATTTATTTTAATATTAGTTGTCTGTACTTATGAAGTTCCATCAACAGGTTAGGGAAAGATATTTCTGGTTTGGCCACAAAATAATAAGTTATCTATGTAAGCCTCTGCTTTATGCTGAGATGTTCAAGTCAGAAGAACTGAGATCAGGATTTTGACGGACAAGTCTGAGGGATGGTTTCGGGGGTTAAAATGCATAGCAATGATGAAAGGGGGCACCCTTGCCTGGCATCATTTTGTAACGGAAAGCAGGGGGATAATGCTTCATTGACTCTTACTGCTGCCGTAGGGTTGGATTATTAGGCGCCTATACACTAACCAGCTCCTCGTGTGGTTCTAAGCTAATGTGTTCAAGAGTCTTGGTGAGAAAAGGCCAACTGACCCTATCAAATACCTTCTCTACATCAGTGGAGAGAAGGCACAAAGGGAGGTTACGGATGCAAGATGGATGGATGGCATTTAAGACTCTGGTAGTGTTGTCTTCAGCCTCCCAGTTAGAAAAGAGGGCAACCTGGTCTGTGTGTATCAAGGTGGCCACATGGGGGAGTAGGCAGTCTAAAAGGGTCTTCGCATAAATCTTTAAATCAATATTTAGTAAGGAGATTGGCCTATAATGGGTGCATTGCGTGGCATCTTTTCCTGGTTTAGGAATTCTAGTAATGTGTACATGAAGAGAGTCCAGTAAGTAAAAGGGAAGCACCAGATCAAATAGATTTAAATGCTGAGGGGCTAGCACAGAGACAAAGGCTTTTTAATGGCCACAGGAGTACCTATCAGGGCCAGGAGCTTTACCAGGCTTCAAAGATTGAACTGCTTTGTGAAATCCTTCTGAAATTGGGGCTTCAAGAAGGTTTGATGCTGACTGAGAAAGTGTGGGGAGACTGGAGGCACATATGTAGTCGTGGATCTGAGAATGTGTGGATTTAAGGAGCTTCAAGCACCCATCTGTAACAATAGACAGAATAAAAGTGCATAGCGTCAGGATATTCGACATTTCACTTTGTCTAGCATGAGCTGAGCTGCTCATCACGTAGAGCATTCAGCTCTGCTGCAGTGCAAGTGATATTTTCAGGAAGAATCTAAAATCCTGGCTTTCTTTAGGGCTGCTCCCTAAGGGATGAAATGTCTTCTCATGATCCACTTGTGTGTTTCACAGAGCACCAAGGAAGAAACTTCAGGAGATGCATTGTTGGAGAAGGCACGGGAAATAGTGAAATTGAATTCCTCTCTAAGAGGTCCTTCTTGTATAAGGGATTCATTTAACTTCCAGTACCATGGTTTGGGAGTAGATGGTCCAAACTGAAGAGAGATTGTGATTGGAGCATGATCGGATATAGTGCGTGTTTCGATCATAGCTGAAGAGGTTAAGCGCAGTGATGACTGAGACACAAAAAAGTAATTCATGTGAGAATAGGATTGATGAACTGCCAAGTAATATAGGAAGTCTCAAGTGTCAGGATTGACAGTCCTCCAGGCATTGACTGCAACATCCAATTTAGAGATCTGGGGAATAGGAGGTTCACCCTTGTCAACTTATTGAGAGGGTTAGAGCTTTGATAAGAGAATGGATAGCGAAAGTTGGAAAATTTCGGGTGAGAGCAAGTGCAAAAAATGGGTTTCCTGTATAAAAATGTGAACACACAAATTCCACCGTTTGCGGAGCATGCAGGCTTTCTTTTTTGGGGAGTTGAGACCCCTGACTTTATAAGAGACAAATTTGATCTGATCCATAGCAGAGGGAGGCAGGGTGTTAAAACATTGAGAGTATGAACATGCAGCAGTCCACAATACAAGTTCCTATTCCGGAGGAGACAGGGGGAAGAGAGGAAGAATAGTTGGAGGAAGAGGGAAAATCCGAGCAAGAAGAGTGTCAGAAGAAACAGTGCCCTACCTGTAGGGGTCTAGGTCAATGGGCCCAAAAGTAACTCAATCCACTGTCCATGACCTCCCTCAAGGTGAGTGGTGTCAGGAGAGTGGAACTAGGTAGGGGCGAAGTGTCGAGTAACTCTATACAAGAACAGTAAAATGAAAGGGGTGAGAGCTTAAAGCAATGGAGACTACATTATAAACAATAAACTCCTTCAAGGTCTCAATCATGTGTTGTAACTGAGGAGAAAACAAACACCAGGAACCCAGTGAATAGGAACGGGAAGACCAAGTTCACTGGATTGCCGAATCTTAAAGCAAATGACTGGTGGGAGTCGCGGTGCAGCTCCACATCTATTATTACACTGGGGGTATAAGGAAGCAACGCCATGACCTCTATTCAAGGCAACCAAATCAGCCCGAGGCGCAACCTGTTGGCATAAGGGGTTCAAGAAACCTCACAGCAAAATAAGATAAATTAACATCCAAAGTGAAATAACACAGATATGTATAGCATGGTAAGTATAAATACCTGAGCAGGGTAACATGAATGAGATATAATAGCAGTTCTTACAGGGTGTCTCCAGCCGGGTCTAAACTGAGGATAATAATCTGAAAATAAGGATGATGAAGTAAAAGCAACTAAGAAGGCACGTAGTGATAGCAGCTAGGTAAACCGGGCCCAATTAATGGTATAACAGGCCCCACGGATGCCATATATGACAATAGAGTGCGGGGGAGGGGGTGTAATTTGGAAGGGCGAGGAAGGATAGCAAAGTTCAGTTGAGAGATTCCTCAGATAAATAGAATGTAGGAGAGTGAGGATAAAATGGGAACAAAGTGTATCTAGAGAAGTGAGCAGCAAAAACATATAACACCGGTAAGTAATTGGGAACAAGGCATGTAACTGGGAGTAAAAGTCTTACGCCTCCCCGAAGTCAGGTTTGATGTTTCTGCATCTATCTAGTGGCCTCCTGTACTTGTTCCTCCCCTCTCAATGGGGCAGGGGAGATGCAGAAGAAGGGAGGATAGGTATAATCCAATCTGGGATTTGACAGGGGACACCCCTAGAAATTGGAACAGGTCTGGGAGTTGAGATGGGGTGTGGAGCACAAATGTAGAATCATCTTTTCGGATCTGTAGATTAAATGGGCATTCCCATCGCTTAGTTGCTCCGGGCTGTCATAGCTTTTCCAACAGAGGCTTCAAAAGGCGACGCATTTGAAGAGTCCAGGCAAGATAGGTCCAGTAAGACCTGAATGGAAGCTCCATCTAAATCAATTGGACCTCTGGTCCAGGCAGCCCCCAAAGGATTACCTCTTTAATTCTGAAGAAGTATACCCTGCACAGGGAACAGTGGAATCTGGTAAGCTTGTACTCTGTGTACCCTATCCACTTCAATCTCCGCAGTTGGCGGGTAGTCTAGGAGGGAAATAAAGATCACAAGCATGGCAGCTTTCAAGTCTGCGCCTCATGTGGCCCCTGGAATACCACTGATCTTAAGGTTATTGTGGCAACTGCGGTTTCCTGATGAAGTCGCAGAGCTAATAGCGGTCTCAGCATGAGCAGATTCGAGGTGAGCAAGCCTCCTTACCAGATCCGACCTCTCTGATTCCAGTATGAATGTTCCTGTCTCAGTAGGCTAGTAATGTGTTCCGTGTGGGAGTCTAGATCTGCCTTGGTAGGTAGGGAGGAGAGCACAGTCTTTAGGTGAGTGTCTAGCACTCCCAACAAGGCCTTCTGGTGGTGGGAATCCCTCAGCTACTCCGGCGAGTAAAGGCTGCATGGTGAGAGGAAGTCACAAGATTGTTCCTCACCTGCAGCTGAAACAGAGCCGCAGTCGCTGCTAATGGATGGAGGGGGAGGCGACTGTGTACTAGGCTGGGCTGGCATCTGTTTTCAGTTGGCTGTGGGTTCAGCACCATGTTCTCCTTTCCACGTGGGCACCGCAGTGTTGAAGGGGTGCCAAAAAACTCAGCGATTGACATCCCTGAGCCACCATCAATCAACCCTCTTCCTTTGAACCAAGGTTGTTCTGTGCCAGCTGCAGCCTGTTCCTGGACAATGAAAGAAGAAGCAGCACAGTAATGAGGTCATCTTTCTGTCATTCTGCTTTCTCTTCCTATCAGCATTCTTCTTATCAGCACATAAAATGATTGGCTCTTTGTGCTGCTACTTCGTATGCAGAGACTGCAAGGGCCTGATACCAGGTCAAATTCCGGTGTTTACTCTGCCTGCATTTAATGATGTATTATTTATTACAGAGCTGCATTCATTTGCATCTTTTATAACTGTCTGGCGTTCAGCTTTAATAGTGCGCAGAGACAGAGTTTAGACAAGGTGCTGCAATTATGCATTTTACTTGCAACATGAACCATTTAGAATCATATATTTAGGGTTGAGCTAAAAGTCTGCAGGTGTCTTAAAGGATTTCAATATTACACTATTAGTAAGTACTTTACTTTTTAACTGGGTTTTGACAGTTTTTACTCGATCATTCTCAGATACAGGCCTTTTTTTGTCTTCTAGATAAGTGTCATGCAAATTCCTTTTTTCCAAACCCATTGCTGCTTCTTCATTTTTCTTTGAGCTTTGCTGAGTATTAACCTTCAAGTGACATTGTTTTGTATTCCTCAATCCACTGGGAAAAAAGCAAGGCAAGTCCAATTCATTGCAGCGATTAAACAAATCCAAGCCACTATTTCTATTGACACTAAGGGACATATTTATAAAGCAGTGGCTGTGACTTTCACCAATCATTCACTGGTGGTGCATTCATCATTTTCATACAAAACACATGCACATGGAGGATTCATCTGCATTGAATGTTTGGTAAATGTCAGGGCCTGTTCACACGACGTCTGTTTTCTGTGCTGACCTGATCCGTACGCTCCTGCACTAAAAATGCATCCCAATGTATCCCTATGTGTTTTATGGGCTACAGTTCTCACGTGCGCAGTCCGTTCAGGTTACGACAGGAAAAATACTGCATGTCACATTTTGTCCGGTCAGGAAACACACGAACGTGGCAAAAACGCAATGCATCTAAGCAAAAAAAAATTACAAATGTATGCATCTTGTATGTTCACTAACTGTATGCTGGTCATGTAACCCAAATAAAGTTTGTCTTATGTGGGGGTTAATATGCTGCAGGTAGATTTCCCTTTTCAATATATGGTGCTCTTGTCCCCTCTGTCCATATATGACAACCCACCACCCCCCTCCCTCTTTGTTCTCCCCAGCTGGCTGCTGCAGGCAGTGTGCAAGACTGTGCAACATCCATTACTGAAAAAAAATGTAGTTGCAGACACAACTGGGGGGAGGGAGGAATCTCCAGGCAGCATTAGCCACAGACATAATGTATTGCCTGTACTGTCAGCATCCGGACCAAAAACACACTGCATGAGTAGCACCGCATCTGCAGCTCCGCACCTGATCCGGACCTGAAAATCATGTGCACAGGCCCTAAAGGTGTGCAAAGGCTCAATATCTTCTTTCCTAGAAGACTGTCAGCCTGTCCATAACTTATCAGGGTTAGGACTAGGCTGCACTATCTTTTCCCATATAACATATAGAAGATGGTACAGGTGTTTTCTGCAGAATCCATTTTTCATGAACAACACCCTTTATGAATGAGCTGATAAGAGTTACATCCAGCAGTGGATGTCCATGACTGATCTGCTGAATTACCTTTAGTATCTCATCTTCAATATGGAAATAGTTAGAAATGTTATAAGCTGTCATTTTTTACAGGGCCGGCCTTAGGGGTGTGCGGTCGCACAGGGCGCCATAGCAACATGGGCGCCTGGCGACCGGCACAGATTCAGTTAAAAAAAACTCATTAATAATTGCCCTCCGTGCGGGCGCTTGACAGTTTACCTGTCGGCTCAGCCAGGCAGCACAGCAGTGACAGTGTCACTGGCAGTCTACGAATGACTCATTAAGATGGCCGCCGCGACAGCGCGGCGGCCATCTTTAAAACTGGACAAAGTACTGGCACTCTGGCAGGCCAGTCCACAGGCGGAATCAGGAGTCGGAGATCATCTTTACTGTGCGCCCGCGGGCGCGGCGCCCCTCCGTGCGGGCGCTGGATGGATCAGCTGTGGGCTCAGCCAGGCAGCACAGGCTGCAGTGACAGTGTCACTGGCAGTCTGTTGGTTACTCATTAAGATGGCCGCCGCTC
>NW_017307051.1:215086-258972 GCF_000935625.1 Nanorana parkeri | reverse complement strand
TTACTTCCTCCTGACGTCTGCACTCTGTGCGTTACTTCCTCCTGACGTCTGCACTTTGCACATTCTGTGTGTTACTACTGACCTCTGCAAGATTTCCACTCATCCTCATAGAGCCGACCTGTGACAAAGAAGCTGTCACAGGTCGGCTCTATTGATCGGGAAGCGAGCAAAAACATGCAGCCGATCCGCTCGCGTCTCCCTGCAGTGAGCGGTGACTGCCAGTCTCCGCTCCCCGCAGGGATTCTCCCCTCCCCTCTCCAATCCTCCTGCGCTGAGAGGAGGAACAAATGGGAGAGGGTGCGGGCACAGCTGGCTCAGCCTCTAGCTAGGCAGAGCCAGCTGTCTCTCACGCAGCTGGATGGGTCTCGACAGTATTGTCGGGATCTGTCCCGGCTGTGGTGCTCTCTATATATCACGGCAATAGCCCCGATATAATGAGCTTTGGGTCACTGGAGGAGGTTTGAATAAAAGTTGTATTTTTATCATAGCTTGTAATCTGTTTTTTTGGGACTTAACGGAATGGAAGGTTTTAAATGGAGCCGATATTGGAGAAATGGGTGTGGCCACTGAAAGGGTGTGGTTACTGAGGGGTGTGGTTACTGAGGGGCGTGGTTACTGAGGGGTGTGGTCACTATGGGGCGCTGTAAAGCTTTCTCGCACAGGGCGCCTAAAGACCTAAGGCCGGCCCTGATTTTTTATAAAGTTGCTTGCCCTTGTATCATTCAGTTCTGTTTATAAAGCTGGGCAGAGAATGTTGCAGAGGGCATATGCAAATGAAGGTAGCAGGAAAATGTGGCAAAAGAGCAGTGTGGGTCTGCTAATGGAAGCATTGGGTTTGACAGTTGAGAGTGGTAAATAAGACCAATAATTGCAGCAAATGCTATATAAATACAGTACAAAAAACAAGAACAAATATACACAAATATGCCACAGCGTAGTGCAATGGGAGAGGATGTTACTGGGAGGAAATAAAAAATGACAATGTTGCACTCACTGAGGTGTTGGGGAAAAAATGGCACAATATATCCACAATGATCAAACTGCAAAGGAAAACTGTGCTGTTTACCAAACACTTGATTGTATGAAGTTGATTATGGCAATGTGTGTATCTGGGAGCGGGACATGAAACTACTCTAGCACATTAATCATGAGATATGACAATACCCAGGTTCTAACTTCCATCCAGTGGCATCTCCTCACCAGACCCAGCTGCTGGTTTTTCAACTCCCAGGAAATCAGAGACATCTGCTACCGCTGTTGCATCTACACTGAGTGGCCAGATTATTATGACCACCCCATCAGCACTTCGTTGGGCCACGAGATGACTTTGTTGGGCCGCCTCGTGACTCCACGAGATGTTGAAAGGTGATGCGAGGAATCTGACACTGCACTGTTGCCCTTCTGTTGTCTTGTACCAGTCTTGCCACTCTCCGTTCTGCCCTAACATTGACTAGTCGCTGACGGCCACAATTTGCACGTTCAGACCCAGATTTTCGGCTGACAGTCCAGTCTTTAAACACTTTAACAACAGCTGCTCTTGAACATTTAATGAGTTCTGCTGTTTTGCTGATACTCGCTCCATGGCTCCGCGCCAACAATCATCCCACGTTCAAAGGCTGTTAAATCGCGTTTACCCATATCTTCAGAAAAAAATCACTTCTACTGTCATGGTAAACAACCTGCTTCCCTATTTATAATGGTCTGGTCCTTTAGCAACTTCAGCGCAAAATTATAGCTAATTTGCCTACAAAAGGTCAGGTGGTCATAATAATCTGGCCACTCAGTGTATATACAAGACCCCAGATGGACTCAGGTTTGGTGAGCAACAAACACTATGTAGCTTCATATTATTCTGCATTGCTAAATAATGGTTTGCTGGGATATGTAGTCCTCTATATCAGTGCTGATACTGGGCATTTTCATGAAAATGGCCCGATACTAAGCGCCAATAGTGGCGCTTTAAATTTTTTAATAGATTCGTCTGCCTGAGGTCCCACGCTTCCAGGGGAACCTCGGGCAGCCTGCTGGGGATCTCACGGGGACTGTCTTTGACAGCGCTTGTCCGGCCGCACATCTCCTTCCCACTGCCCGCAGAGACTGGCACGGCCATAGAGAGCCCCACACCCACCCGTACAGCCATGGAGAGCCCCACACCCGCCTATACAGCCATGGAGAGACCCACATGCAGCCCTGGTGAGACCTGAACATCCTCCTGAGACCCTGCATAGCCCTGGTCAGACTCCCACAAAGCTTGCTGAGATGCTGCTCAGCTCTGGTGAGCAACACGGAGTATGTAGCTTCATATTATTCCTGTAATGGATTGCTGGGATCTGTAGTTCTTTATAGTATGTCGTCTTCTGCATTGCTGAGATTTGTAGTTATTTATAGTTGGTATTCTGCATTGCTGTATAATGGATTGCTGAAATTTGTAGTCCTCTATAGCCAGTGCCTTTCTGCATTGCTATATAATGTATTGCTGTGATTTGGAGTCTGTGGCAGAACTACCAGGGTTACAGAAGTTGCAGCTGTGACTGGGCCCTGGTGCTCCAGCATTGACCTAAAATCAGCCTGTATTGTTTTAGAAAAACATGACACTAAAAAAATTATTGGTAATTGGTATCGGCGAGTACTTGAGGAAAAGTATCGGAACTTGTCTGGGAAAAATGTTATCTGTGCATCCCTAGTGGAGATCTACCTGAACAACGCCGATGAGATCAAAGATCGCCAGAGTGCAGCATCATTTTGTTTTGAGGAAATAACCTATAAAGGCCCTATTTAAAAGTAAGCAAAGTTTGAGTGCAGGGATCAGTAGTATGTAACACAGAGTGCAGGGTAAGTAACGCAGAGTTTGGAGGTCAGTAGTAAGTAATGCAGGGGTCAGGAGTAGGTAATGCAGACTGCAGATGTCAGGAATATTTAATGCACGGTGCAGAAGTCAGTCGTATATAATGCAGTAATCCCGTGTAAGTCGCAGAGTGCAAAGGTCAGATGTATGTAACACAGAGTGCAGGGAACAGGAGTAAGTAACGCAGTGGAGAAAAAGTAATTAGTATGTAATGCAGTGCCAGGGTCAGGAGTAACAAAGATTAGATGTCAGTGGTGCAGAGGTCAAGAGTAAGCAGCAAACATCGCCTTCCACCAGCCAAGATACCCTCCTTCGTGTACAAACATCTACCGCTCTCCCTATGTATAATTCACTCATCAGACGTTAAATACAGTGGTGCCTGGCAGAGTGAAGGAGGTGATCTGAGGTCTCCCCTCAGCTCTGCATTCACATTGCCACTCTAATCTAAGGTTTTAGAGGCGGCACGGCAGGGCGGTCACGATCTACTCATCACCTGCCTACAATCGACTGTTTTTTCGACTCCCGGGTTATTGTAATAAATGACAGCAAATGATGTACAGTGGTACCTCGGTTCACGAACGCCTCTGTTCACAAACAATTTGGTTCGTGACCAGGAAGTTCGTCAAAATTTTGCCTCCGTTCGTGAACTCTGCCTCAGGTGACGAACACGACCGCGGCCATCTTCCCTGCTCGGACATGGTCGTAGCTTCCTGTACTCGAGATTGCGGTCGCAGACAGGGCTGTGGACACTTACAGTGAAGCTTTTTTGTGTGCTTTGTAGCACAGTACTGTACAGCATTACTGTATTCAATCCAGCATGGCTCCCAAAAAAGTGCAGAGCAAGCATGGTGGGAAAAAGAAAGCGCAGAGGGGTGACAAGAACTTGCAGAGCGTTAATGAAGGTGACAAGAATGTGCAGAGCATTAATGAAGGTGACAAGAATGTGCAGAGCATTAATGAAGGTGACACGCACGTGCAGAGCATTATTGAAGGTGAGAAGAATGTGCAGAGCTTTATTGAAGGTGGCAAGGATGTGCAGAGCGTTATTGCAGGTGACAAGGATGTGCAGAGCGTTATTGAAGGTAACAAGGATGTGCAGAGCGTTATTGAAGGTGACAAGGATGTGCAGAGCGTTAATGAAGGTGACAAGAATGTGCAGAGCGTTATTGAAGGTGACAAGGATGTGCAGAGCAAGAATGGTGGTAAAAATAAAAAGTGCAGCGCAATAATGAGGGTAACAAGAAAGTGCAGAGCAAGAATGGTAACAAGAATGTTTCAAAGAAAATAACCATTGAATTAAAGAAGGAAATTGTAGAAAAGCATGATTGTGGTATTTGTGTGACTGATCTGGCCTCGGAGTACAAGATGGCAAAGTCGACCATCTCGACTATTTTGAAGAATAAAGATGCCATCAAAGCTGCTGATGTGGCAAAAGGAGTAACCATGTTAATCAAGCAAATGACACAAGTACTGGAAGAGGTGGAAAAACTTCTGTTTGTGTGGTTGAATGAGAAACAGCTGGCAGGTGATAGTGTTAGTGAAACTATGATCTGTGAAAAAGCCAGGAATATGCACAGTGATGAATTTAAAGCCAGTAGAGGGTGGTTTGAAAAATTCCAAAAGAGAAGTGGCATCCATAGTGTGATAAGGTGAGGCTTCCAGTTCTGACAAGGTAGAAGGATACGTCGCTCAACAAGTGTTCAACTGCGATGAAACGGGGCTCTTTTGGAAGAAGCTTCTGAACAGAACCTATATCACGCAGGAGGAAAAGGCACTACCGGGGTTCAAGCCCATTAAGGACAGATTGACCCTTTTGCTGTGTGCGAACGCAAGCACCGATCTGAAGATTAAGCCACTACTGGTGTACCATTCCCAGACCCCTGGTGCATTCAAGGAACAGAATATGAACAAGGCCAGACTGCCTGTCATGTGGAGGGCCAATGCGAAAGCTTGGTTCACAAGGCTATTGTTCATGGAATGGCTGCACGAGGTGTTCGCACCCACCATTAAAAAATATTTTTCTGACAACCAACTGTCTGAAAGGTGCCTTCTTCTGATGGACAATGCCCTGGCACACCCTCCAGCCTTGGTGGATGATATGGACGCTGAGTATGACTTCATAAAGGTCAAGTTCCTCCCCCCCAACACGACACCTCTTCTGCAGCCCATGGACCAGCAAGTGATCTGCAACCTCAAGAAGCTGTAGACAAAGGCGCTCTTCACCAGGTGTTTTAATGTCGCTGAAGAGACGTCTTTGATTCGGGAAGAGTTCTGCAAGAAACATTTCAATGTCGTCCACTGCATCAACCTTATTGACAAAGCCTGGGAAGATGTCACGTACCGGACCTTGAACTCAGCCTGGAGGACACTGTGGCCAGAATGTGTCAATGAACGTGACACGGAAGAGTCTGTTGCACAGGTAGTGGAGGAGATTGTGTCCGTGGGCAAGACTTTGGGTCTGGACGTCGATGGTGCAGACATAGAGGAGCTTGTTGAGGACCATAAGGAGGAGCTGATGACGCAAGAACTTGCTGAACTCCAAAGTGAACAGCAGAAGGCGCTTGTTGAGGAACATTCCACCGAGGAAGAGGAAGAAAGGGAGGAGGTTAGCACTGATGTGATAACATCCATAATGGAAAAATGGAATGAGTGCCAGGATTTCTTTGAGAGGCACCACCCCAACATAACTATGACGAACAGAGTGCTGAATCTGATGAGCAACAACGTGGTCTCTCATTTCCGGAGGGTTCTGCAGCGCAGTAAAAAACAAGTGACATTAGACAGATTTTTCGCCAAAATTGACCCTGCAGCTAAGAGACAAAGAAGAGAGGAAACCCCTGAAGGAGATCTCCCCGATATCCTTATGGAGGGGGACTCTCCCTCCAAACAATAACTTCCCACCCACCTTTCCGTCCTCCATGCCAGAAGTCGCCCCAATAAAGGTTAGTGTTCACTCTCTTCATACTGTACTGTGCTTTGTTTCATATTTTTTGTGGTTAAACATTTTTTTTCTTCTATATGGTTCAGAACGGATTAACCTGATTTACATTGAACCCTATGGGAAAATGTGATTCTGTTTGCGACCAAAAATCGATTCACGACCACATTCGTAGGAGTCAGAGCGGATTAATATGATTTACATTGAACCCAATGGGAAAATGTGATTCGGTACGAGACCAGAATCGCGGAACCAATTAAGTTTGTGAACCGAGGTACCACTGTATCAGTAAATGTTTTGTGCAGCTATACTTGAAAGTTTCCCAACAACAATATAATATAAACGTCCATCTAACTGATGCAATATGAACTGTTTGGCTAAAGTAGAGCTGTGGCCTCCCATTAAAAACGTGTTGCATTACTTTATTATAAGTGCATCTGTGTTTACAGCTATCTCTTAATCTCCCTACAAAATTCCACAAATACCTGTTGATCCTGCTAGTGAAGTCCACTTAATGCAGCTTCCACTCTCATGGCTGTGCCTGCTTCTTCTACAGTGGGATGAAAAAATGTTGGAGGCAGTGGGGCTAGCAGCATTGTTACTGCTGTTTCCCAACTGCCCACACCTAGTCCTGATCGCTGTTGTCTGAATCGACAGCACAGTTGTTGAAACCCTCCCACTGTGAGCTGCAGTGTCTGAGAGGGGGAGCATGTGAGACACAAATGGAGGAGGATTTGAAAGTAAAAATAATTTAGCTGTAGTTCAAATAAACCACAGTACATACTTGTTGATAAATGCTGACAATCTTCTTTAGATATATGAACATCTCTGTAGTATAAGGCTCTATGTGACTGCATATAAAATGAATGGGTTGTTTAGGTAGGCCTGCCAACATCCTTGTTGCAGACACATCTAAAGGACTTTGTACAACCAGACTGAAATATGACCAGCTTTAGCCTTAACTTGCAAGCCTGCAGAAGGATGACTTTTCCATTAGGGCCTATGGAGAAAAACTGTGCATGTGCTGGCCTGGCAGAGGACAGGAATTCAACCTAGTGTGTAGCACTGATCTGTGCTATGTACAAAGGTATACTTAGCATGGGGACATGCTATTAGTCTTAGGATGTTTCAAAGTATAGTTATTATATAATCACTACTGCCCACAAACATCCGATTTTTGAATCGGACTATAAATCTGGAGAATTGTGTTTATGAAGGGAAATAATCTGTAGTAAACATAGTGTAACTCCAGTTGTCAGGAAAACCACACAATACCTTGTAGGTGATCTGTAGACGTGGATTTTTACATTCCTATCTTTTCTGTTCTGAACAAAAGTTTGTTTCACCTGCTCCTTTCTAGATTGATTTCTGAATTGGGAGGGTCAGTCTTTGTTATAAACACCTGCTCAAATCTCAGTGTTCTGAGCAGTGTCTGCATCCTTTTAAAATTAGGCAAGCCTTAAACTGGGAATACACAATACAATCTATTTTAGTTACCAAAAGTTGTGTAATATGAGGCCAAACCTCAACAATTCAATTATGATCAACTCAGGAAGGCTGTTACGCTACATAGGTAATGGCAAGAGGATTGTACAACCAGGATGGATAATGCGTGGTCACCTTTAGGTCAAGTGCTTATGTGACATAGTTGTTGGTAGCTTTAAAAGGAATTGTGCAATCAAGGTTATTCAGTATGTGGTCAGGGTTACGGAGAATTTCACCTACACCACAACCAGGAAATGACTGTGTGTCGTGGTGTTTGGGACATAAAGGTGCATATACAGTAATTGGTCTATTGAGGGGTGTCGGCAGTCCATGCAGAATGAATAGGCATGCCTTAACTCAGACCACACACAAGCCTGAATGGGCCCTGAAATAAACTGACAGTTTCAGAAAATGATAGCGGTTGCAGTTTGGAATGGAATGGTAGTTTCCAATATGATTAAAGCTGAACTCTGGGCACACATTTGTTTTTAATTATACTCCTTAATAGGGATGTACCGCTACCGGTACTGGCATCGGGAGCGATACAGGGCATTTTGACAAGTACTTGTAGTTGTCAAAATGCCCCGATACATAGCGCTGAAGCTTGCGCTATGGTTTTTTCTTTCTTACCTCGCCGAGTGTCGCTCCAGGTGGGGTCCTAATTTAGGTGGCCGGCGACTGCCCAGAGGACGCCACTCGGAGCGCCGTCCACCGGAGCAGCAGTGACGCAACGCTCCTCTTCAGCTCAGTGCTGGAGAGCAGCGGCGAGTCAGCGCTGGTCCGGTGGGAGGAGCTCCAGATGAGATCTTAATTTAGCTGGCCGGCATTTCTGGGCCAGCTAAATTAGGACCCCACCTGGAGCTCCTCCCACCAGACCAGTGCTGACTCATCGCTGCTCTCCCGCATAGTGAGTGAGGGCAAGGGGGGGGCACTATTAAGCAGGGGATAAATCTATGGTCTCTAGTGTATTAGCAGTGTGTACTCTACATGTAGCACATATAGAGTACACACTGCTAATACACTGGAGACCATAGAATTACAATTCTCCTCTGCTAGCATGAATGGATTAAATAATCTGTATGTAGCCGTGTACTATGGATCATTTAACCCATTCATGTTAGCAGAGAATTGTAAATCTATTGTTGCAGTGTACTCTATATGTACTGTACATGTACTACATATAGAATGCACTGCAACAAAAGAGTTACAATTCTCCCCTGCTAACATGAACAGGTTAAATCGCGATCCATAGTACATAACATGTAGTTGTACTATGGATCATTTAACCCATTCATGTTAGCTGTGCAGAATTGTAAATCTATTGCTGCAGTGCATTCTTTATGTAGTACATGTACAGATTCCCAATTCACTGCAGCAATAGATTTTCAATGATCCCCTGCTAACATGAATGGGTTAAATGATCCATAGTACAACTACATGTTATGTACTATGGATTGCGATTTAACCTATTCATGTTAGCAGGGGAGAATTGTAACTCTATTCCTGCAGTGTACGGGACATGTGTGCTGTATATGTACTATGGATCATGATTTAACCTATTCATGTTAGCAGGGCAGAATTGCGAGCGCCTCCCACAAGCTGAGCACCGAGACGCGATGCAGCGATCCTGCCTAGCGCAGACTACAAGAGGCATCTTGTGAGGCAACAGGGATCAGAGTGAAACTGTGAGTGAGGGAAGCTGGGACAAGACTGGCTGTAAATCTATTGCTATAGTGTACTGGACGTGTGTAATGTATATGTAGTACATATATACAGCACACACCACTACACTGCAACAATAGTTTTACAATTCTCCCCTGCTAACATGAATAGGTTAAATCATGATCCATAGTACATAATATGTAGTTGTACTACGGATCAATTAAAGTAACCTGTCCCTTTAAGGAAAAGTATCGGTAATTGGTATTGACAAGTACATCAGGGGAAGTACTTGGTCTTAAAAAAGTGGCATCGGGACATCCCTACTCCTTAATAACTGCAAATTATACAAATGATTATTTACAGGAATCTCCTGTACAGAGGTAAAGTTCCCCACTGGATCAGTGATCAGGTCTGTAAGAAATGCACAAAGCACACAGAGATTCAAAGAAGAATACATAGGACTCTTGTATATAAATAAATTCATATTCCGTAGTTCAGCTATAAATTGAAAAATGGCAGATGTAGCACTTTTATTGTATAATAATTTGTTATATACTTGTATTTTAGAGTTTTCCTATAAGGGAAAAACGCCTTAGGCTGGCTTCACACCTATGCGTTGTGGTAAGGCGCATGTATGTACTGGTGTGCAGTTAATTTTGAATTGCACCCCAATGCCCAAAAGTAACACACCTCAGATGCACCCACAACACATGGTAATCCACTATCCAGTACAGGGGCGTTTTCTGGTCTGCTGTGGTGCACTGGTAGCCCATTCAAATGAACGGGTTGTCTTAACGCAATGCACGTTAGCACGACATAAGACGCATTAATAACCCTGAGCACACAGATGTTAATGGGGCCTTTCCATGGCTTCCCAGTATGATTTAATATTAAAGATTTTCCAGTTGTAGGCAGCAAGTGACACCTATAAATATGCCCCCGTTCAGAAGCCAAGCTGGCCCAACAGCTCCAAGACTACTAACACTCTGGGTGTCTCAGCTGTCTTGCATATCACATGAGTGGAATTGGTTGCCGATGCCGGGCTACTACTGCACTGTTTACTGATTGCAACTTTTCATTTTCTATGCTTATTCTTTCATATTTTGTGATGTGTGGATTTGTTACTAGATGGAGCGCACAATTGCCGTGTGCTATCACTATGGCTCCCGATATCAGACTTCTACGACATGCATTGTTTTCAATTAGTCAGCTGACTTGAACTTGCATTGTGAGAAGCAGGAAAGCACAAGCATTGTGTAGTTTGGCAAAGCAGGCGGCATAACCTGCATATGTAATGAATAAAATGTGGCTGCCCCCATGTACATACATGATCATAAAACAAGGATTTAAAACATTTACACAAATTCAAATGATTTACATAATCGGATCTGTTTTATACATATACAAAAACAAACATAGGTCCGTTTATTGCTGACCACCTTTTGAAAATGCAGGTCACTTAGTTGCTATGCTGACCTACTGACGTCAGTACATTCCGAGTCACTGGTCCAGAAGTATGCAGGTCGGAAGTTAACATGCTACGAAGTTCCAAATCAATGGGATTCAACTACTGAAGGCAAACAAGCCGTTCACTTTGCACATGAGGTTTCCCTTTAGCTTAATGAATGAGGTGAAGCTCTGCTGACTTCTATCATCCAATCACGTGCAGCAAAAATACTGTTTTTTTTGTGGCTTACACAAATAGTTTTTTTTTTCCAGAAGGAAGCCAACAATTGCAGCCCCCATATTTGGTTTCTGATAGGTCTCCTTTAAGACCTGTATGTGTGGCTACTCCTCACGTGATAGCTGAGCTGGGTTCCCATGAAGTCTCCTTTCAGCTCTTTAAAGTAACATTAAAGGATTTTTCCCCCTCCCCCCAATGTTAGTGTCGGGACTTACCTTAAATGACGCCTCTTAATCCGATCTTCTTCTTCCTTACTGTCGTTTTCAAAGCTGGTGCGGGTCTCCGATCCAGCGCAGACTCCTCTGTCCTCTTCTCTGATGTCCCACGGACTCTGTGCGGGTGCACGCTGCTCCGTAGACTTACCTTGCGTCTCTCCTCATCTCCAGGCCGAACATTTGAACTGCCCACGCGCCTGCCCCAAGATCCATTGCGGCAGCCCAAGACATTTTCAGATGTTTGGACGGGAGCGCGCGGCGAAGACCCAGGTAAGTTTAAACCCGTTTCAAAAGGTTTTTGCTTTTTGTTTTAAGTTCTTGCATATATCTACTGCTTGCTAGCCGTAAATATATGCAAAAAAAACGTGAGGGTTTAATAACCCTTTAATTCTCGAGTCGCTGACCTGAAACAAGTACAGAGGTAAGATCTGACTTTTCTTCTCTAAATGCAAGTTCTGTGGTTTAGAAGTACTAAGGTCAGACACAGACAGGCAGCTAGCATTTTCAGAAGGAGGCCGTTTTGTTCACTATATTAGCCCCTCGTATTATTTTTAAGATGATGAAAGCACATGCTTTTAATATGTGGATATAAACGTATACTGTATTTGGCAGATTGGAAAACTGCATGCAAATATATCACTTACTATTGGAATTTACACTAAAACATGAAAACCTATTGGGCTCTATTTATAAAAATCCTCATGGCTTATTCATCCACCGACACTGCATGTACATTAGTTCTGTGCCAGTTAACCAGTTGTTTTAAGAATGGGGCAAAACAAATGTTCTTAGTGTAATATTTCTTCTGATGGAATGTTCTTAATATATAGAACATAACTCATCTGATGCTTGCTCTCACTGACAGATTAATTGAGCAGCGGTACATTATGAATTCTCCTTTCAGTCAATTATTATGTTGCAGGCCGATACATTAGCCATAGAACTGTACAGCAGGCTCGTTGAGCTGTGTTGCTTAATGCAGTTTTAATGCTAAGCCCAGCTTTGTATACGAATTGTTCACAGCACCTCCCTGCGCTGTGATAGAATGATGCAGGTGTCATTTTATTGCTGCACGGCCTTGCGACGTGCTGCAGATCATTCATTTCCTTCCCACTCATATACAGTTTGTCTGAATTCAAAGAACTGCCAGAGAAAAACTGCAGATATTGTTCAATATGACTACTCAAGGTTATCCACACAAAGTTTGTCCACACTGCATGGTGGGGTACAGTGTGATGAGCTGTGCTGTACAGTGCACTGTGCACCCTAAATAATCATCCCATAGACCGGTTTTGGTGATTTGTCTTTGGCAGATAGAAACAACGTTGCAAAACAGAAAAAGTAAATCTACTCCCTGCAGGAGGCTGCATGGATCATCAGAGCAGGGAGGAGATTTTCTTTGTTTGTCCTGCAACATTGTTTCTATCTGCCAAAGACAAATCACCAGCACCGGTCTACGGGGGATGATATTTTACAGCACTTTTGTAGCCAACGTATCGACTTGCAACACAGTAAATACCGCTGGTATCAGAACTGATGGGGCTGTTCATTATATGCTGGTGCTCATGTCATGTGAAAGTGGTAGCAAGTACCAGCTGACACTTTGTAATATATATATTCACAGGAACATTTAACCAGCTGTGTGAACATTCGGCTAGAAAAAGAAATTGAGTCATCAATCTTTTTCTGCAGCCCTTGTTATGAATGAGCAGGGACACTCAGTAAAGAGGATTCCTGTTCATTTATAACATGTGGACATACAGTAGTATGTTTACTATGTCCACAATCATGAATGAACAGGAGGTGATGTAGATCACTTCCCATTCATTCATAACTGGTACATAGCAACTCATACTAGGTCCAGTTATTTACAAACTTTCAGCCATCACTTAATGTTTGTATACCACTCTCCATCCTGGATCGGCTCTCACAGGAGGTTGAGCAGGCGGTACGGGGAGGTGAGCTGGGTCTCATTTGACTCCTCCCCCTCACCGCCAGTGACAGCTGTCTCTGCCCCCACACTGCTCTTCTCATCTGTTACAGGAGGCTGAGTGGGGTGGTGAGGGAGGAGAGCTCAGCCTCCTGTGACACGCTCACAGCGCTCTCCTCCCTGAATCGCTTGACTCCTGACAGTTTCTCTTATCTCTGCTGGAAACTGTGCTGCGTCAGAGGGGACACAGTGGGGAGGAGAGAAACTACAGATGCATTTGGCCAAAAGTGCCATTTTTGGCCGATATGTGTCGGCGGCAGAAATTTTGGTGCATCCCTATAAAATACCCTATGAATATTCAACCATATGAGAAAATACACTAAGAACATTCAGCCAGAAGAGAAAATACCCTACGAACATTCAATATTGCCCCATTCTCACAACAGCTGGTTAATTCACACAGAAAAAACGTACCTGAAGTTTCCATAGATAAACTGCTATGCAAATTCTTTATACAAATAGACCCCAAAAGTGCAACTGCACCAAAGGTGCATCTGATAGGAGCAAAGGTGCCGTTCCACTTTTCAGCCTAGATGACGTCACAGAAATATAGAAAATATCAGACAGACATGTTCCTGTTACCTCAGCTGTCCGGGATTGTAAATATGACTGTCTGAGCCCGTGCTCTCCCTCATCTAAAAATCTGTGCATCAAAGCCTTTCCTAGTAGATAGAGATACAAAAAGGTGGAAGACTTTCATTTGTGGCTGCTGTAGAATGCAGACTCTTTGTTATCCATGTGGAATAGAATAGCCCAGCATTTGTGGTATGACATTTTATTCATCAAGGATAAGTACACAGTAATTGGCACAGGAAAAAGAAATCTAATACTGGTTTAATGAAGTGGACATTTTCCTCAGGCTTATCCCTGATCTGCATTACAAAATCAAAATGCCGTGTGCCCTCTCTCAGGAGACGTTTGTCTTCTGAGGTTAGAGTACATACGGAGTCGCAAATAATGACTCTATCCAGGTTATCTATAGACTGTAGTTCTACATTTTGACTCCTTTCCAATTGTGCTGATCCACAATTTCTGCCTGATGGCACTGGGCCATATAGCGAAGTGTTGAGTCAAACCTTCAGTAGACGACAGTATGACATGGCCCTTAGAATCGAAGCAAACACAGGCACTGCTGGAGAAGCTAAGTGCACAGGTAGATCTGCCTGACTGTGGAGATTCAGTGCTGCTGCCGCCTCTTTTCTACAAAGGCTTCATTTCAAACACTCTTCTCATCATAAAATGACCCCAATACACAATCTTTGTGTAAATCAGTAAAGGGAACCCTTGAATGGTATGTGAGTGGGTGTTTGGACTTTAGGGATGGATTAGTACAGGTGAGCTTTTGCTCCAGTAAAACCCGCTCTTCATGCTGTGTGAGTATCACTTTCATCGCTAGCATCAGAAGTAGCTTTTACAATATGGCTAACATTCAGAAGTACAGAGTCCACGTGAACGTCCTCGTCGTCTGATTGGATAACCGGCGACTCCTCTCCGTCTTCACTGTTCTCCTGACTGGCTGAATCGGTGCATGTGGAGGACAGCGAGGAAAGTTTCTGTCGGAGCTCTGCTTGGCTGGGGACCTGAAGAGTGATCTCACTGCGGCAGGAATCAAAGTCAGGGCCTTCGACATGGGAAGAAAGAACACAAAAGAGGGGTTATTAGAAAATGTATTGATAAGGTGTGTATGTATTAAAACTGTCAGCTACTAGAGACTAGCGCTGCCATAATGTTCATCTTCAACTACCTTTACCTAGAACAACAAATCTACAAAGAAAGAGACAGAGACCTAAACCTGCCAATGCTAGCCATACATGGCTCAATTTACTCTCCAATAAAGTCCCCCATCCATGATGAACAGTGTGGATGGAGGAATCTCCACTACCATCTATTGTATTAAGTGTAGAGGTGAGACGCTGGATTTATGATGGGGTAATAAAGCACAATGGCTCCAGTAAGGCTGCTCTTTAAGCCCTGAAGAAAGGGGAGGTCTTTAGGCCCCAAAGGAGCGTTGGATGTTCTGTGATGTCATTTATAAACCAATTCTATTATTGAGAGTTTTTGGACTGTTGAACGGCTCTTGTTTAACATTCTTATTGAACTTTATGTATGTGAATCTTTAATTCTGGGTCCCATTGTTTGGGCATCCTGTTTTTTTTAGAGTGGCCTTCCCTGAGCCATTGTACTTTATGGTGTTCTGGACGATCTTCTGGTTATTTGAATCCAGCGTCTCACCTCTACTTGTTCCGGCTATTGTATTCAGATGGCTAGGACACCCGTGGTTTCCTGAATACAGCACTGTTGAAGAGTGACTGCTTCTGTTAAGATGCAGTCACTGTTCAGGTGATAAGTTTCTACTCGGCTCATTTTACTTTTTGTTCGCAGGGCCACCCGCGGTTCAAATTGGCTGAATAGGTTAAAATTCAAACTGTCTCTTGCCAGTCTTAGTCTACCAGAGCGCAATTTGTACAGCCAACTTTATTGTTTATGCCATCAATACCTTATTCTATATCACACCTTAAAAAGTGATGACAGAAGATATCTGTCTTATGGGGACAATTGTGACTTTTCCTATTCAAACTGGTAGATAGCAATACCTAAAAGGGACAACACTGATTGGCTGGGTTTGGAAAATTCTATTTTCTGTGTTGAATTAGAGGTAGTCCTGAATTATTGGTCACATTGTAGCCTGTATTTGAGTTATAGAAGCTAAAACAATGTACTGTAAGGGAACAAAAACATATTTGAAAGGTAAGATTATTAGTAAAAGCATAATCATATCCTTCGTGTATACAAATAGAGTATTTGTTATAGTCGAGGAATCCCCCAATCTGCACACACACCCTGCTAGCCCTACAAAAGAACATGTTCAGCAGCACTCAGTAAACACAAAGCGCCTTTCAGAACAGCTTGGGACAAACCGTGGCAAGCCCTTCTTCAAACTATTTTCTATTGGTATCAAACATCCGCCTATTTACATTGGCTTCAATGGATGCAGGGAAAGGCTCTGGTCTTGCTGGGTGCAGGCGTTACAATTTATTTATTTTGTTTTAGGGGAGGTATGAAAAACACAAGTCTTTTACGCTTTGCTGCACTGGCTTAGGCGTTTCCATCCTGTATTAGAGCAATGCATAAATGTATCTCATACAGGATATGCACCAATGTCATAGATCTGAAAGCAGGTGGTCAGTGCATCAAGATGCACACAGGACACTAAAGTGGTGACCTTTTCCCTGACTCTTCCCCCCCTTCCCCCACACCGATGGATTTCTATATAAAAAGTAAATGAACATAATGTTCTTTTCCATCTGGGTCTGATGTATTCCACATTACAGGCGTCTAATGGCAGACACCTTCACAGCATAAAGCTCTCATTCTAATTTACTTGCTGCAGGTGCTTAGCTGTCAGTGAAGAATGTGTAAAGTGAGCTTTAAAATGCTTTTCTATGGCCCGAGTCTGATTATTTGTGATAATGTTATCCAGCTTATTTGCTGTAATATATAGCTAAAGAATAACTGGAGTTTAATAATAAAAAAAGGAGGAGAAATGGTTCCAATACACAGTGAATATGCTATTAAAGTGTAAACAGGTATACCTGTCCATAGGATAAATTACTGAAGCAACAGAGTGTGCTTTCCCACCCCTTTATTATAGAGAATGGGACTTACTCTATTTTAGGCCAGCTCGCATTAAATAATGGCTATCTTGACAACCCCCTTACTTACCAGCCCCCAAGTTATACTTCCTTCTCACCCATAGGCTGTTTTGAGCTGCCCTCATCTACTGCAGTCAGCTGGCTAAACCAGAAGTCATACCAACACAAGGTACACCAAGACTGGGGGTGAAGGGGCTTAAAGTGTATTTCCACTTTTGCAGCCAAATTGGCATAACACCCATTTTATATTGGTCACATTTCTCATTCACATATCAGAACCTAAAATTAAATTGCTGTTTGCCCAATACATACTCTATTCTGAAAGAAAAGTTCTCTGTACTGAGGTTTGCTCTGGAATGCAAGTGGGACTGGACAGGTTCATGTTAACCCTTTCTGTATTGTGTTGGCAGATCTTAGTTGTAAACTAGATTTGAACACTGTCTGTCCTAACAAAGGGTTAAAGATCTAGAAACACTGTATGTTAACAAGGGGGCGCTCAGTCTGTCCCTAGTCTATCTATGGGGACAGACAGAGCTTCCCTTCCTTGTAAATTGAGAGGGAAGCTCCAAAAGGCCTGCTACACAGAGACATCTAAAAAGGTATGAAATATTTTTTTTAAAATTATTTTTCATTATGTTGTGTGAATGGGAACATATAACAAAAATATAGAGGGTGGTTTCTCAAATTTGACTGCAAAAGTGGAAATACACTTGAAATAGGCAGTTAACCATCTCTACAACTAATGACTAAATGAGTAGGCAAACTCTCACCCTATTCTACTACCAGTTCAGTAGTAGAATAGTAGTAGTAGTATAAGTCCATGGCACAATATTCCACCAACAGATATACAGAGCAGAAACAGCACCGATAACCTGGGTGTCAGTCTTTTATTATACATGAGCATACTGAGCCAGCTACGTGATGTGTAACAAGCTGTGCTGTCCCTGGCAGACCTGTCACCCCAGGCCATGCAGAAATGCAGCCCTGGTCTAACCTTGTTCCAGATGATGTGTCCTCCTGACCCGCAGTGCACCAGAGGATATCAACACTATTCCAGCCCCCAGCCAGACACTTCAATGTTCCCTAGGTACACATTTATTGAATCATGTTGACTGCCTATTGCAGCAAAACATTCATAGTAGATTGTTTTTTTAATTATTATATGCAAATGGTTGGAAATCTCTTGGTAGTTGCACATTATGTGTTTACATGGCTTATTTTATATATTAAAACAAATATTTTCCAGCCTATAATCCAACGATTTTTAGACAGACGGCAATAACAATTATATGTAAACACGGAAGGAAAATGATCATAGTATGTATACATTGGTGATATCTTTGGTTGTCACAACAAACCCTATATTAAAATGCTGCAGCCATTGTTATAGTGTTGTCATATTCTACTACAGGATAAAATATCTGTAGCGTTACCATCACCAATGTGGTCTGCAGCTGATGTTTGTTGATGTACTCTGCCATATACAGAGCCTTCCTCTCCCCAGTCTGTGCATCTCACAGGCAGCCAGCTATGGCAGAACTGAGAGCTGTGCAAGTAGATAAGCTCCGTTTCCCCACGTCAAAAGGAGACTCATTCAGAGCTCTAACAACACAACGCTGGCTTGCAATTTCATGGCTGTAAAATGTTCTCTAAAAAAGATCTAAATAAAAAATAAATTTACTGCAAAAATCCCTCATTGTGTTCTGATCTTGAAGTCAGCACCATAAATAAAAGCTTAAAAGTAGCACCCACAACATTTCACAGTCTAACTGTCTTATACAAGCTCAGTGATGGCAAAGATGTGCAGGTCTTATCTCTAGGAAACCACTGAAACCAAACCCCTCCAGTAGCTGTTGATCACATCTGTGTAGCAGTTAGAAGGCATCTTTGCCCATTCATGTATACAAAAAGGTTTCAGTTTCATCTATGTTCTGGGGCCTCATGCTTCAGCTCTCTGCATAACCAGAATACAAAATGATTAAATGGTAGGAGCATAATAAATTCATAGGCAACTTGAAAGGTGCACAATAGTAGGGGAAAGTAATTGTACAATACAAACATCCCCAACTTCTCAGATCTAATAGCCTAGAAAATAAACACAAATCCCTGGCAATGACTTTCCCAGATATCTGCAAACACTGAAAACCCCAAAATAGCTAAGAGGGCTGAGTATTGGGGAAATGTTTGTATTTTGTTGTTAAAAAGGTATCTATGTTCAAAAACTAAAAACAAATATGTATTTCTATACTGAATTTCCTTAGAGTGGTATTTTATTTCCATAAGGATTCCAGATCTAACAAATATACAGTATATTGTCCAGCAAAGCATTGCTTTACATTTACAATAATCATGTTTCTGAACAGCTGCTTCCAAGTCCCTTAGCTGCACTTCCCTGAACTTCCAGTCGAGTACAAGTTTACAAGGGATAGAGCAGACTCCAGCAACTGTCCATCTACTAATTGGAGAAGGGGGCCAGGGGGGAGGGAAGTAGCTTGATTTGCTGTGTCTGTGTATTTGTGGAGACACGTACAGGTTATTAGCACACCCAGGGTGACTGCATAGCACTCTGATTGGAAAGGAGTCACTCTAAAACAGGAAGTCAGGACCAGTGCTCAGGGGACTAGCTGATTCTGCAGGAAACTAAAACTTTTAAACAACCAACAACAAGCAGCATCCACTGTAAGAGATTTCACCAGCATTAAATAGTTTAAAATCCTTTTTGACTTTAGTATCACTAAGTTCTATCCCGCTCCTAATAACCACATCGATCTAGAAGTTTGTAAACTTACTTACTGAAGATGCCTATGTATTTCATCAATGCATTGACACAATTTTACTCAGCCCTGTAAATATTCACTTCCTTGTGTCATCACTCTAATTAAGCCTGCCGTCTGAACTACAACTCAGTTTCTGAACAATGTCACATTATCATTGCTTGCTGAAAGCAATGGACGATGGGATATATAGTTTTGAGAAATTGAGATTGCATCACATCAAGCAGCAGGGAAAGAGATGTAAAGCACATTGGGAACCCAGGAAGTGATGGGTAGACAGAAGGCAGCATCTAGTCTAGTATCCTGCACATACTACACTTCTCCTTACTCTCCAGTATCCTGCCAGGGAGAATGCAGCATGCCATTCACAGGGCAGTGAGACTAGTAGATTTTATTTACAGCCAGTGGAGGCATATCAGAAATGTAGCAGTTACAAATGTATTCTGACCTCTTACATATCTCATCACTCCTAATACCCCTGACCAATGCCTGGCCATCTCTATATCACACTAATGCAAATTTTATGTTTTCCGTCCGTTTTTTTACTACGGGCGGACGGCAAGTGGTTAAAGTGGAACTGGAGTAAAAAATAAAAATGGTATGTTATATGGAACATTTAGAATTGTTAATTGTGCCCAAGCATTACCCTGAAAAATGTAGTTTCGTCTATAATCCTCTTGAAAAATAGAAGCGCACTTCATGGTATACTAGTATGTCTAGGAACTCCTGTGCCTACAGCCTAATAGCCAATTATCTGCAGTGTGAGGTTAGGGCACTGCAGCCTCTGACTGCTAGTCTCAGGAGATCTGGAGTGAGATTTGGTAAGGTCACTACTGTGCTGCTCACTGTTATACTTGCTGGAGGCTCCGACATGAGGAAACAGAGTCCTGTCTCTGTTTGGGAACAGCTTCCAGAGCTCAGTTTCTATTTAAGTGTCTAGATAAGTGTGAGCACATTTTCCTGATTGTCTCTGTATTCTAAATTGGGCATTTTATAGTCTGCGTCCTGGGTAGTTGGTAATGTGTATTGGCATTTTTGTATGAGCATATCAGCAAGCTACATTCAAGGAAGTGGTTGGGGTTAGCATTGCATGCAAGTGTAAGATCACTGGCAGGTAGATCATGAAAAAGAAAATAAACAGGACCATGTAATTTCTTGCATGCTGACGTCACCACTGGAAATGCCTGCCTCCCTTAAGTGTGTGGTGCTTAGAGAGAAGCGTGCCAGCTAATGGCAGGGGGTTAAAACAAGTGGCACGGGTTGTGCTTCTCCCATGCCAAACATTTTTAGTCCTCTTTGAGAATGCCAGCTTTGCACCCATGAGTACCTTTAAAGAGGACAGTAAATAAAATACAATGATAAGCTGTAGTAGTGTCTATGTTTAAAACTTTTATTTTATTTAAACACTACAAAAAAAAAAAAAAAAAAATGAATATATAGTTAACTTATTAAACACTTCAACAATTTAGTCCTCTTCCAATAATAACAGCTAGCAAAGTAAATGACTTCATAGTTTTGGTTGCAGTCCTCAGTCTATCATGGTAAATGTCCAGGCAACTTCTGGTGACAAGCAGCAGTTATTCTGGCCTATTCATCACATTTCCTGCTCAAAAGGTGTGTAACCTTCCTCTTCAACATCAAATGCCAATGCTCCACACAATGCTACTTTTGAAAGACACTTCCTACAAACACAGCACAATTCCTGACTCAGAATCACATACAAAACACACAGCAAGCGTATACAGTAAAATGTAAAGACACTTCCTACAAGCACAGCACAATTCATATAAATACACATTAAGTGTATATAGCAAATGTATAAAAACAAATCGTACAAGCACAGCCCAAATCCTGCCTAACTCGTATAAAAACAGAGCACAATTCTGGTCTAACTCCTATAAACACATACAGGGTTAGTCACAAAAGGGTGAAGAGTTTGGAGAAGGCAGGAGAAGTGAACAATCTAGGACAATATAGCTGAACTGGAACGTGAGCTGAATTGGAGAATTTTTCCAAATCAGCTATGTTGTCCTAGATTGTTCACTTCTCCTACCTTCTCCAAACTCTTCACCCTTTAGTGAATAACCCTGATAGTAAGTGTATACAGTAAATGTACAAAGGCACTTTCTACAGGCATAGCCCAGCTCTTGCCTAACTCAGTAAGTGTAAATTGTAAATAAACATTAACCAATCTGGAAGCTAGGGGTGAAGTGTATCTAGTAACATGTGATGTGCATTGAGATAGATTACTAAAGTAGATTTCACATTCATTGGAGAACGCAGCTCTGCTTTCGATCATCACCTACTGGGTATAGTGCAACCTGCAGGAGTAGAGCACTAGGTACAACTGAAAAACAAACAAGCCAGCCAAGGAGTAAACCCTGCTGGTGGTCAAAACCCCCCACACTGTGGAACACTTTTTATCCAAGTCTCTAGAACATAGGACATAAAACATTCCTCCAGGAAATCCTAGTTTCTTTGGTTTTACCTCAAACAAGTCACTGGCTGGATAATATAAATCCTGGTAGTCTCCCTAGTTTTAGCCATGGAGCTTATGAAGTTCCTCCATCTGTGCGAGTTTGGCACTGACTAGGACAGTCTGTGGAGTTTTACTCATGGGGTTACATGACCATTCAGGTTCAGACATTCCTTTCACAGTGCCCATCTCAGACATGCAGCAGCCCAGCTGCGGCAAGTGGCGTTTTATTCTTCCTGCAGGACCTTCGTGATTCTGGCCTAAAACAGTAGTATGGTAAGTGGAGGGTTTCATTGTGCGGGCCATGCTTTCTATTTATGTCCCTCAGGGGAGTTTTGTCTACTACCACCATTTTGGGGACTGGGGAGGAGCCCTCGGCAGCAGCCTGTGTGACGGCTATAACCACGAGTACTTTAGCGCACGGAAGCACTTCTATAGTCTCACTGCCCAGGGTCGCTTTGGGAACCTCTTCCTCGGTTTTTCTCCCTTTGGGGACTTTTGTTGAGGACTGCCTCGTCACAGCTTAAAAAACTGCTACTGTGTGAGCGGTGGCTGCAGACACATTGCAGCGGCATGGACCAGCTGAACATTTTACCTCCCAGGGTCAGCTATGGCTTAGGCTGGGAGTCTTGGTGGCCATCTTTAGCCAGGGCACTTTTCTACAGGAACCATTGCAGGGAGGGAGAGGGTGGTCCTTCCCTTGGAAATCCACATGCTGGGAATGAAGCCAGCATGGGAAGATACTGCACCCAGCCAGAATAAAAGACTGGAATGAGAGGCAAGGGCACCCATTTGTTGACCAGTCACCGCAGACTGTTGCAGGCTCAGTAGGTGGTTGCCAGGGGCAGCTTGTCAGTAAGGGGAGGTCAGGTCTCCATGGACATGATTTCTTACTTTGCCACACTTGTAGTATGGTGATGCAGGGGGCTGTGGGAGATCCATTTTGTACACCTGCAAACCATCACCAGCAGCATCCTTTCAATTCTCTCTGGTTCCTCACTGCTTGCCTTAGGGAGTCCAGGCATGAGAATGACCCTGGAATACCCGTGTCCATTTTGGAAGGTTTTGTGTCACAGAGAGAAAGCACTTTTTTTCAGCCATGAGCGAATGAGCAACACCTCCCTCCTCCACCTCTGTGCCCTCAGATAATTCCAAAGAGGAGTCTGCCTAGGCAGTGGACACAATCTCTGCACCTAATGAGTCAGACTCAGGGTCAGCCTCCGTGGGAAGCAACAATAAAGGGTCCACATCAACTTTACTCGAGGAGAGGGATTTGGTGTCGGAACTGATGAAGTTGGAAAGGGATACACTTAGGATTGTAGATGTTCCCGCTGTCTCATCTGACATACCAGTACCTTTTGGGATGCATAAGCTGGAGTGTTATGCTAAGGTTTTTTCCTACCATTCATTTTTTGACAATTTTAACTATAATGAGAATAAGCAACTGTCTTTCGGAGTGGACACCTCCGTCTGTTGCTACTCCTCCAGTTTCTTGATAAAGCCAGGAATACTCCAGTGGAGTATTCTCTCCTTTACGGATCCTACAGACAGAAAGATGGTAGCCACTACTAGATCTATGTACTTGTGTAAGCCTTAATTTTTGATCCTTCATTGGGATAAAGTAAATCTGCGTCTGTGACTCTTACCTGCCTAAGGTGGTATCAGCTTTCCAGCTGAAAGAAGACATTGTACTAATGCCACAAACCAGTCCACCCTAAGAAAGTTGCCATACATTCTTTGAATGTAGTCAGGGAGATTAGGGTGTATTTGAATTCCAGGTCCGGGTTTCGTAGGTCAGCTTCCTTGTTCATTGTTGTAGAGTGCCCACATAAGGGGCTTGCAGCACCGACTGATACTTGCTCAAGCAAACTTTTGTCCATGGATATGCTATCAAGTACAGAGAAATCATTTTTTTCTGGTTACAGGGAATTCTACCAAATTAATAAGTGCATCCTGGGATTTCCAACATCAAGCATGGATTGCTCAGGTTTGTAAAGTGGCCACTTGGCAACCAGTTCCTACATTTACCTAGTTTTACAAGGTGAATGTGGCAGCATCAGCAAATGCCATTTAGACTGTCCTGTAATACTATACTTGTATTAGTTTGACTGTCCTGTATCGTTTTCTTTTAGGATGGTTTGTCCGTTTTCTGTTTGCCCACCCATTTGTGGCACTCCTTTGGGACGTCCAAGTAGGTAATCTAAAGCAGAGCTGTTTAATCCAATGAACACAGTGAAATGAATGTGACCACAAAAACACCATTTGATAGTAGTGCATTTATATTTCAATACCACCTAGTAGTATTTTAGCAAACCTAAAATTTGCATGAACAAGTTGATTCAGGAATAAGTCATCATAATGACCTAAGCCTGTCTATGTGCCCTGTTCCCTTCCTTGGGATTGGAGTTAGGATATCCCTTGCCAGTGAGCTATTAGGAGAGGGCATATGAAATTAGATGCCTTTTTTAAGCTATCCCATGGCTGTACATTATTGCACAGAATAAAAGTTGAGAATCAATCACCATGCACTATATGTGTAACTAACAGATAGAATGTATTGCCATTAAAAGTAGATGTGATTTAGTATTACCTAACATCGGAGACAATACACTGTTGTCTTCTCCTCCAGAGTTTAAAAAGACATCTAGTGCTTCCTGGTCAGACATGTCCATTAGATCCATCTGCTCCAGCATGTCTACATTAACTTCCATGGAGGACATGCTTCCAATAGGTTCTATAGCAAAAATAAATATAATAACTTAATAAGGAGCTTAAGATTCAGAAATAGTGGCTGCTGAAGTAGAAAACAGATCTCAGCTAGGCCCCATCCCCTCCTGAGCCTCTATATTGCTGCATTAGCATGATTGGTAGCCTCCCTGACTATTAGGGAAGCTCAGGAGGCTACAAAGTCAAGATTGTTATATAGCTTTACCAGTCTTCACCTTAGGAGCTACGGATCATTCTAATTAGCAGTTTTTACTGGAGGTAACCACTAGGGATGCACCGATACTAGTATCGATATCGGTGCCGATTCCAAGTATTTGGGCAAGCTCTCGGCTAATCGGGAAGCCAGGTGGCGAGTCATTACACGCCACCTGGCTTCCTGAATGGGACTTCCGTTACTCGGTAATTGGTATCGGCGAGTGCCGAAATTTTTTAATCTGTACTCGGTACCAAAATACCGGTATCGGTGCATCCCTAGTAACCACTCAAATGTTCAGTCTGAATTGTCCAGATTTGTGACGGTTTATTTTTCAAGTTGAAAAGGATTATAGCTAATCACTCTGGGTGGGAAAGTGTAGCAGTGTGCCGCGTAAAATGATTAATAGACCATTTGTTACCAGGATTTGAATTGAGGAACATTTAAATATATTTACGGCATATAATGTGTTGGCTACAATAACTGGGACATAAATGAATAGAAGATGCATCATCATTTAATCAGAAGCAGTGATTACTTCACAATATATAGCACCTACAGTGGCTTGCAAAAGTATTTATCTCATTCATGGCATTTTTCCTATTTTGTTGCATTACCACCTGGAATTAAAATGGATTTGTATTTGGATTACATTGTAATGGACATGCACACAAAAATTCAAAATGGGGAACTGAAATCAAGAAAATAACTTGTTTTAAAAAATAAAAAATGGAAAAGTGATGTGTGCATATGTATGTATGTAGGGGTGTCCCTTTGCTATGGAGCCCCTACATATGATCTTGAGCAACCAATTACCTTCAGAAGTCACATCATTAATTAAAGACCACCTGTGTGCAATCTAAGTGTCACATGATCTCAATATAGACACACCTGTTCTGAAAGGCCCCAGAGTATTCAATACCACTGAGCAAAGGGGTACCACCAAGCAAGCGGCACTATGAAGACAAAGGAGCTCTCCAAACAGGTCAGAGTCAAACTTGTGGCGAACTACAGATCAGAATTGGGTTATAAAAAAATATCCCAAACTTTGAACATTCCACGGAGCACCATTAAATCCAATATTAAAAAAAGGAAAAAGATATGGCACCACAACAAACCTTCCAAAAGAGGGCTGCCCACCAAAACACGTGGATCAGGCAAGGAGGGAATTCATCAGAGAGGCAATAAAGAGACAAAAGATAACCTTTAGGGAGCTGCAAAGCTCCACAGCAGATTGGAGTATCTGTCCATAGGACCCCTTTAAGCCGTACGCTCCACAGAGCTGGCCTTCATGGAAGAGTGCCCAGAAAAATCCATTGCTTGCAGAAAGCAAATAGGCAAACACATTTGCTGTTCACCAGTTGGCATGTGGGAGGCACCCCAAACATATGGAAGAAGGCACTCTGGTCAGATGAGTCTAAAATTAAGCTTTTTGGCCTCCAAGGAAAATGCTATGTTAGGCGCAAACCCAAGACCTCTCATCACCCAGAGAAATGCTGTGGGATATTTTTCCAGCAGCAGGGACTGGCAAACTAGTCAGAGTTGAAGGAATGATGGATGGCGCTAAATACTGGGAAATTCTTGAGGGAAACCTGTTTTAGTCTGCCAGAGAGTAGAGACTTGATTGGAGTTTCAGCATCCAGCAAGACAACAACCCTAAGCATACTGCTAAAAGTAACACTCGAGTGGTTTAAGGGGAAACATTTAAATGTGTTGGAATGGCTCAGTCAAAGCCCAGGCTTCCATCCAATTGAGAATCTGTGGCATGACTTAAAGATTGCTGTACACCAGCGAAACCCATCCAACTTGGAGTAGCTGGAGCAGTTTTGTCTTGAAGAATGGGCCAAAATCCCACTGGCTAGATGTGCTAAGCTTACAGAGATCTATCCCCAGTAACTTGTAGCAGTAATTTCTGCAAAAGTTGGCTCTACAAAGTATTGACTTTGGGGGGTGAATAGTTATGCATGCCGTTTCCTTTTTTTGGTCTCATTTCTTGTTTGCATCACAAAAAAATACTTAGCATCTTCAAAGTGTCGTATAAATCAAATGATACATACTCCTCAAAAAATTAATTTTTATTCCAGGTGGTAATGCAACAAAAATAAATTAGTTAATCAAAACCTTTACACTTACAAAAATAAGACACTGGCCCATTGTAACTATTTAGGTGTTCGTTTTATGTGTCTAACCTGTTCTAGAAAAATTAAATCTGACTGCCACAGGAATTCATTATTTTTTGAGACTACAGGAGGGTTCAGTTACTTGCCTCGTCTCTCTGATATCTGCAAGTATCCGGTAGATAGGTACTGCTCCATGTCCTGCTGGAAAGCCTCTTCAAAGAACCTCTGGCGTTCCTTTAGCTTTATCTGCTGGGCATATTCCATATCCAGGACTCGCTGTGCATGTTCTCCATCCAATTCAGCTAGGAGAAATATAATACATTTTGTATAAACACAGTGCCAAAGAAAGTATGAAGGCAACATCTAGCACAATGAGAGAAATTATAAAGGATAAAAAAAAAAGCTGGTCATCAGGATCCATTTGACAGATTATATATAGGTTAGGTTCTTTTTGTGCTGTGTAAATTATGGTATGTTCTGGAGAATAAAAAGTACAAAATCCCTTATTTCTCTAAAACTACCAAGCAGTGTCACATGACTGGATCAGCACTTGCTAGTTTCTGAAGTGAATATTGAACGATGCTTTAGAATGACCAGCATTACACAAGGGTATGATAGAACAGAAATACAGCTTTTCAGCTTTGCCCACTGACCTGTCACAATTGCTTCTTGCCAGCTGAATGCAAGGTTTTAATTTAAATGTATTGTGCAGGCACCAGCATTAACCGGAGGATTTAATTTTATGCTAATCTCTTTTGGCAGCAGAGTCATCATAGATAGCTTGGTCAAAGCAACCTCTATTCCGTGATGCTAAAAGAATCCAGCCTTGCTCGTAGATTAATTTAATAACATTAGTCACAAAATGTAGTAACCAATACACTAATGTTCTTTTTTCTGGCTACATGCAATGCTTACTAGTTGGTATCAATGCTCTATGACCGGTTTTGAAATAAGCACCAACACATTAAAAACCTTTCTCTTACGACACATATATACGCACACATACTACACCGACATGGAACCTTAAATCTCCTAAAGTCATGTTGCCAAACAAGGCAAACAGTGACAATATATTCAGTTCACTTAAGCTTCTGTCACAACGATCACCTGAATTTACAGCATGTATGCAAGATTATTGATTCTGTCAGTATTTGGTATGTAAAAGTCAATTGAAAACATTATTTTACAAGTTATTGCTGCTTAATACACCACTAGCTCATGGAAGCATTCAGGGTGCGGTTCCATGAGGTTACTATTGTAGAGATCAGAGCCATTGCAAGTGAAGATAAAATGTGATAAATCAAATATAAACACACATTCAAGGAGACAAAGTCTTTCAGTGATTAATTATTATTTCATGTTAAAAATACTTTACACCTATACTGTATATTGAATATTTGTAATAAAAAAATAATGTAATAAAATGCTAATTAACCCCAATATCTGTGACCCCCTTTATTTAGTATGTGACAGATAATATAGCACACAAATTATATACAAGTCATTTTAACAAACTCTGATGATGAAATTACTCACCCCAAGAACAGGGTTAGACAGCGGTGCTTGGTAAGTTTCATTCTCCTAATTACACGTTTCTCAGCCATTTCTCAGGCCCTCAGACAGCACAGAAGAGCTCAGACAACATCTGGAGGATGACAAGTGTCTCCAGTGACAGCTGAGGAAAATGTGAGCATGTGTCACACAAACAAGTCCTCTTAGTAAAACACACACCAGGAGATGTGAGTTCTGGGAATACACATTTGACACCCATGCTTTGTTATGTTGCTTACACAAAGGAAGCACACAGCAACAGACAAAGAAATAAGTGTGTTGAGGAGAACATGAACAGTGGCATGCGCCACTGCCTCATTCAAATTTGTTCAGCATAGTCCCATGATTCCAACCTTCACCCTGGAATGTTTATCTGAAAAATAATGACACACTCAGACTTGTCCTCAGACCCTGCTAAACAGCATGGATAGAGGAATCTCCCCTGCAGACAACTGTATCTAGCAGCCGGGGGACACGCTGGATGCAGTCTGTTAGGGCAACAGTTTTCCACCTGGCTACTTAGACAAAAGTCTATTGAAAAATGACTTTCTGAGAAAGGTGGTCACGGCCAGGACATTCAAGTAGAGTATGGGAAACTTTACTTTATCCCTCAAAACCTTTATGGGCAAAGACACAAATCAGGTTACAAAATCATAATGATGCGGCAAAGAACCTCACACATTTTGCACTCCGTATTCCCAAACTTCTGAACAATGTTGGTGATGTAGTGCCTTGCCTTGGGACCTTTTATTACCCTCCCAATTTTGGTGTCATCCGCAAACACGGAAATATCGCTGTTAACACCCTCCCCGATGTCATTAATAAATAAGTTGAACAATATAATACACATCTTTTGCTCCACCTGATCAGACAAAAATTTACTGATTACCCAATTCCTAAAACCCCAGAATTCTCTCTCCTACATCACAACTCTCTCCCTTTAAAAAAACATACAGACGGTCGTCATAATTTACTTGGTGAACTCAGCTTGTGCCTGCATCTCTGCATTAGGGAAGCATTCTCAACCACCATCTAGAAAGCAGAGTATATTACATCACAATTATGGAAGACCTCCCCATTGCCCTTAAGGGTACAGACTAGCAATTTTGCACCACATGGTTCTACTGGATAGACATACCTACTAAGGAGGAATACCAGCGCCTCTGGCATTGTTAAGCCTATACAGATACCCCTTAGAGCCCCACTAGGGCTGCCAATGATTTCTGACTCACATTCCTTGCTCTGTTTTTCCACCATTGCTCTCACCCAACCAACCTAGTCTGTCACTCGCCTATCCGTGCCCAAATACCTTTTATCCCCGTGGGCCCCTCCTCATTACCCTCTCCTCCACCTATGCGCCCTAACCTTTTCCTTTCCTCTCTCTAAACCCCACTTCCCACCCCCCTACCCATCCCCTACTTTAACCAAAACTACCCCATTTATACTTCCTTAGTTTTGAAGAGTATTCTTGCTACATAATATCCTGATTGCATCTGTCCAGGGATTACCTGCCTGTTACGCCCTTTCTCACCAAGTTTGTGTACCATGCCTTTTGTAAGGAAACGGTTTGTATTTTCTATCTTTTATTTTATATACTCTGTATTTAGTCACGCCATTCTCTGCTTTTATTGACGTATTGTATTTACACAATTGTTCCTAAAGATTTATCCCACTATATTCTATACAAGTCTATGCACTTGTTTTAAAATACCTTTGAATAAAGAATTTAAAAAACAAAAAACAAACCCCCTCCCCACAATCCATAAAACCAATGAAGAAGCCTCCAGCAGGGGTGTGGAAATTTAAAAAAAAAACTACTTGTCCAAGGACTAAAGCGGGCGCCTGATCTACTTGTCCCTCATGAAAATCTACTTGTCCTGATACAAAAAAATATTTTTTTTAACCATAACCGTATTTAGCAATGCCAAGAAGAGCTTCTCGTTGGTCAGTGCCGTCAGGTGACTGCGCTGACCAACGAGTGCTTGAATTTTGAGAGCGAAATTCAGATTACAATGGCACAGGTACAGATAGTACACCTATACTGGTGGATGGGAAGGACCGTTCCCTGAAAGGTGAGTATAGTGGGGGGCATGGTGTCTGGACCAGATTTGTGCGGGTAATTCCATTTTTCCAAATTACTTGGGAAAGTGAATTTACCGTTTGGGGCGGGTGCAGACTTGGGCGAGGCCGTGTACGGTTGCCTCGCGGCCTCATTGATTTCAATGGGGTTACATCCGCGTGGTAATCTCGGAATGTTTTCAATCGCGATTATGTGCATTTGCACGGGCGTTATTGCGGCGGGAAACTGCGCAATCTGACTTGTGCGACTGGGGTGCTGTTAGACAATAATGGCACTGCCAGCGTGATCGGCGGTGGTGTGAGATTCTGTGACCGCCCGGCCATCCACACGGTTTTGTGCACGATTGCCGTGTGGTAACGGATCGCCCACTCCACTCACACAATGCCCCATGCATGCGTTTATTCGCATGCAGATGATAGGGATTGGTTTTAATTTTTTAGATTTTATTTAACTTTTTTTTTTTTTGCTTTGTAATATATTTTTTTTAACTTTATCTCCTTTTTTTTCTTCTATTTTTATGTATTTACATTTTTATTTTTTCCAATTTTATGTTTACATTTTTAAGTGTTATATATTTTATTTTTTACTTGACTTTATTTCTATCACACAAAAGTAACAAGCCCTTGTGTGATAGCTTTTGGAGGTGACAGGTTCTCTTTATTGACCCCGTCACCTCCAACACAGGAGTTCTAGCACAGGTCAGTGCTATTTCTCCTGTGACAGGAAGGCTGCATTCCTGTGTCACTGCACACATGGAGCAGAGTAGAGAACCGTTCTCTGCCTTGCTCCATGCTCTGGAACCTAATTTGCCGTGGTCATCAATCCCCCACAAGAGGGGGGGACCCTGAAGACTACGGCAAAAAGGAAGCCCAGGTGCAGAGAGACGGGCAGCCGGGAGCAGTGCACGGCCGTCCGTCCGCTGGAGATAGAGAGAGGGGAGGGGGTGATTCAGGCCGGTTACGAGTGATTTTTGGACGGCTGCACAGCCGTTTAAAATCACTCCTACAAAATCGCTCCCACACTACATTTAGCAGTGCTGCTTGCCCGCAGCCGGGCTAAATGTAGAAAAAAACTACTCGCCCGACGCCCGAAACTGCCTGTCCCGGGTGTCGGGCGATAGGAATTCCACACCCCTGGACTCCATAAGAACACAAACACTTACTATGCAGACCATATAACTGTATTACACCAATATGTATTACATATTGGAAAGCTTCAAGTCCATCTTTTACCTTTAACTAGAAGGAGCATGCATTCAGTTACAAAAACATTGTCCAGTAGCAATGCAGCAGTCACCTAAATGTGCCATTTTGTTAGCAGAACAAACTTGTTTCCTGTACACAGTGGGTAGCATGGTAGGTTTTTTTTTTTAAAGACCTCAATCATTGTGTTCAAATAACCTCCAACCAAAGACATCTCTTAGGGATGCCAATCATATGCAGCTGCATTACCCAATAATGACTCTACATGATGAAATATCCAAAATGTCAGTGTTTGGTTTTTCTGCAGTAGATGGTGAAACAGAATTCTGTCATGGTGCGAGACCGGACATATATCTACTTTGGATGAACATGGCCTTTAAAACCTCAGCACATCTGGAACAAGTATCTACAGGGCAACACACTCAGGTAGGAGCAATTAGACGGTCAGCTTAATTTATAAATACCATCTACACCCCCCCGCCCGCGCCAATATAAAGTATGTGTGAGTGTTTTAAGAGAAATAAGTCTGATGCATTCAGCTGAATAGGATTGCAGGTACATGGGTTGCAAATGCACACAAATCCTGCTCGAATTCCTCTCTAAAAGGTGCCCATACACCTTACAATTTATCTGCAGATATTCTGTGGTCAAATGGAAAAGGTGCAACACATTCCTTCATCTACACTAAACTGTGTGGATGGAGTAATCTCCACCTGGGCCAATCTGTTGCACTTTTTCCATCTGACCACAGAAAATCTGCAGATAAATTGTAAGGTGTATGGGCACCTTTAAACAAGGTGAGGTCTAATCCGCACCTCTTCCTGGTTCTATTAGTAATTTGCTTGGTGAATTTCCCTCACTGTAATTCACTTCTCTCCTTTGGAATAAAATGGATGACAGCCTAAATTATATGCTGCACTTTGCCGAGTCACTAATAGGAAAGAGAGCTATTGTCATCATAAAGAATTTCTATTAGCCAAATTACTCACCTCTGCAAGCACATCTCTAGGCGTGAAGCCTACTGAGGCCCTTATTAATATATACTGTATATTTTAAGCTTCTCTGTATATTTTCTCCAATGATTCAACTGAATTCTAAATGAATGAATGGCACCACATCACACCATATCGTGCAAAGTTCATTTATTTCACTAATGCAACTTAAAAGGTGAAACTAATATATGAGATAGACTCATTACATGCAAAGCAAGATAATTCAAGCCGTGATTTGTCATAATTGTGATGATTATGGCTTACAGCTCATGAAAACCTCAAGAACCCCAAATCCGCAACCTCAAAAAAGTAGATTATTACATGCAATCAATAAAACAAGGATTGTACATAGAACAATATCGGACCTCTGAAAAGTACAAGCATGCATATGTACTCAGTACTTGGTTTGGGCCCCTTTTGCAGCACTTACTGCAATTACTTTTGCACGATATTCTAATTATTCGAGTTTCACCTGTATTACCACATTGCAATGGTGTGAAAAGGCCCTTAACACTTTCTAATTCATCAGCCTGTAACAAATAAGACCTGGAGTTCTGACATGCTGCCAGTTTCGACATCAATGTCTAGTAAACTTCTGAACCAGAGAAAGCCAGGCATCCAGCATATTCAAAAGCAGATTAACAAAGACTGTCTTGCTCTTTAACGTGCACACGTTGTGATGCCAACAAACAGAAAACATTACATAATAAACCATATATAAATCACAAATCAAATCTGTAAATCAACCGAACTCCCAGAAAACAGCTGAAATATTTTAATAAAAAATGTAATGAAATATTTTATACTTCCAAAGTATTTGTTACCCTGTCCACCTAATCCTGAGAGTTGCATAGCACATGAGCAAGAACTGCATTTCCTCTGTTGCAGTTAAGTAACACTTACAGATCTGTACGTTGCCCAGCCTGTAACTGGATAGCAAAAGCAAAAGATTGGGCCAAGCTTCAGTGTCTTGCTAGTTAAGCCCCACTGGCTGTCAAAATACCTCACAATCTGATTGGATGCAGGCATTGTTCAGGTATTTTGAGAGACAGCAGGGCCAACTAGCAATATACCGAAGTTTGGCCTAGTGGGAGATTACTCCATCCACACCGTTTAGCGTAGATGGATGAATCTGTTGCACTTTTTCCATCTGACCATAGAAAATCTGCAGATAATCTATAGGTGTATGGGCAGCTTTAGGAGTTCACCACATTGTCACTTTGCTCTCTTCTCATATGAGAATTCTATTTACAGTGCAGCACAACTGATAGGCTCCTTGTTCTGATTTTCCTTCCCCAGTCTGAGTTCTGTTGAGCCGCGGGAGGCTAATACTAAGTTCAGGAAGGTACACTATCTGCATTTGAATAAATACTTTTAAGGATGTATTAATGAATACAGAACTGAATTTATTAGTGTATTTTTGTGCATTTTTATGCACAAAAATGTGCATTAGTGTGCATTAGTGTATTTTTATTTTTTTATATTTGCCTGCAGTTCAGTTTTAATAAAGCACTGTACTTGTTATGTTCAATACATCAGTCCAAAAATATAAACATTTTACAGATCAGTGATAACGAAAAACAACCAAAAGTTATCCAATTAAGTCAATTTCATCTCCTAGTCTGCTTGGTGTTCCTTGATATAGAGTGTGACCCACATTGATAATGCCCTGAAATCCTCCTCCAGAATTGGCTGGTACAAGCACTGCCTGTGGTGATTAGACAATGCAAATGACTCTAGTCGTCACTGTACTTCACTGTCAGGGGCCACAATGTCAAGTTATAAGCAAAGAAAGAAAAGACAGAATATTTCCCTTTTAGCAGTTACTTGCAGCAAAAGGAGCCATGGAATACAGTGTAGTATCAGAATGTGCTGAGTGCTATTTTCTGTCAAATATAACCTTTACATTTCCTAAAAAAAGTGTACCTTTACCATAGTAGTGGTAATATTTCCTTCTGCCCTGAGTAAGCTGCTTCCTACAAACAGAAGAGATGCCGGAGCACCAGCTTTCAGATACGCACACATATAACTCTATGATGCAGTAGCAACACAGTTATACGTACTGTACATTACAAGAGGCATTTCCAAAGGTCTACATCTTATAGCAAACCACCATTGTGTACTATACATTCCTTGAAGAAGAACTAACAAGTTCCAGCAGAAATCTCAGGCAACCTGATCTTCCTATGTTAGAAACCTATATGGAGACCATATGTAGCATGGAATTGCTAAACTCTCCTTATAAAAATTCTAGTTGCCTGGTAGAGTGCTGTTTCAAATGCTTGGGTACTTATGTCTCTGACCTAGAACAAGTATACAGATTGGGAGTTCTGACTTGGCTTTGCATGCATTAGCTGCATGCTTGTTCTGGATAAGTGACTAAGCAAGCATTGTGGTCTGAGACAGCCAGGTGGCTGTGAGGACACAGCGCCGCACCGTACAAACGATTCAGCGGCTGTATAGGCTCCTGATTGCTTGTACCTGAACAGTCATCGCCGGCTGTTTAAAATGACACCAAGAACACGGCTGCAGCAGCAGCCATGTTCTTGGTTTAACTACATCTGTGGGCAGCCGTATATGTACGTATTGTGGTTAAAGTGACATTAAACTCTCTGTTAGAAGCTACAGTTCTACAGCTTGGAGCGAGCAGCAGAGACAGTGGTAAGTTTATACCTATTTGGTAACTTTAAAAAAAAAAAAATGTTTTTGCATATATCTACTGCTTGCTAGCAGTAGATATATGTAAAAATATGAGACTTTAATATCACTTTCATTTCTTTATAAATGTCAGTCAAAGTACTGCAGCGCTGAACACTGAAAAATGGCCTGGCCATGTAGGGGATCTAAACACCTGGTCTTCAAGCAGTTAAAGTACAAATTACATCATGACCCCAACAGCAGATGGCTTTGGTGGGGCAGGTAAATGACTGGTTAATAAAAACTGAACTATGTGTAATGACTAGATAGTATCGTACACATAAAAGCAATAATCACAAAACAGGCTTAGTTTCCTGTTACAACCCCATAACTTTATGGAACACTTTATCTTCTAAATGCTGAATACCTGCAGTGCCTCTCCTCACAATATACCCCTGTTATCATATTTTCCAATGATTAAATGTTATTCATTTATTACATATATTCTGTTTATATGCTGAATCATTATATAAAGGGATTACAACAGCTTTTCAGATTCGTTTTAACCAGTATATATCAATATCTAAATGCAAATAACTCTGGCTCCTTGGTATTCTGATGCGCTGGAAAGTCTTGTATCTAAACATGAACTAGTAATAATGACCATACTAGATCAATTGTCTGTTTTTACCACTCCTTGGCCTTCCGACTGATAAAGGCCTAAAAGCCACCTGAAAGTTTACCCAAGTATTAATGACTATCTTTTTTTTTATACAGTATCATTGGACCCATTTTTTAAACTTTATTTTATAGTTTATCCGATTAACCGATTAATCGAACTTAATAATCGGCTAACTAATCGATTTTGAAAATAATCGTTAGCTGCAGCTCTAATTTTCACGTCAACACAACCATTTCTACAGCCTTGGTAGGTTGTTAGGAGACTATCCTGATCCACAACTCGTCAGTGGTAAAAGATGCACTTGTTTTTAAAAAGCTTGGCTTTGGGCTTGTGCCAGGCGCAAAGACAATATCAGAGTGGATCTACAAAAGCTTTTCCAAAGGATTTAAAACAGCAGCATCAAAAACTAAGAAGCTTGTCAGTTGAGAGCTGTTACCTTCACAAAAGGAACCTAACTACTCTGTGAGTATACATGAAAAATGCCCAGCTCAACATAAAAACAATATACAATTAATTTGATCCAATGTAGTCACATTAACCTCTTGCCATCCGCCCGTTAAGAAAAAAACGGACGGACGGCTGACTCCTATCTGCGGGTTGCCGTCGTCAGACGGCATTTTTTCCCTGCTCGCGCGCGCCCCCTAGCGCGCGCGCACGGGCAGGAAAGACCCGCTTGTTACTACAGCCGTTAACGGCTGTTTCACATACAACCGATCAGCGGCTCTATAGCCGCTGATCGGTTGTATGGCGTGAATTCTCCCCCCTCCTGACCCCTCACCTTTAATCCCGGGATCCGCTGCCCCCTCAGCGGCCCGGTACCGGCTCGGGAGGGCATCAGGAGGAGGAGGGAGGGAGATCAGCTCCTTGCTGTTCTCCCTCCGTAGTGTGAATGCAGAAGTGATGTGTATTACATCACTTCCGCATTCACCTGTCAGTCATCTGGCTCCTATGCCAGATAGAAGAAGCTGATGAAGCAAATCTGTGCTTCATCAGCTTCTTTTGGGGTCTCCAGGTGACATTAGGGGTCTAGGGACCCCTAATGTCTCCATAAAGAGGACCTGTCAGTGTACCTGTGCTATTATATAGGGGGATGGTATCCCCCTATATAATAGCAATAACAATAAGTGTAAAAAAAAAAATCTATATAAATAAAAAAAGTTAAAAAAAATAAAAGTCACAAACAAAAAAAGTTTAAAAAAATAACAGGTCACAAATAAAAAAAAGTAAACCCCCCCCCACAATGTTTAAGTCCCCCCACCTTCGTTTACGCACATTTAAACGTAAATATGCGTCGCATGCGCCAGCACGCGAAAATGACAATTGCGCTACACATGTTACATATCGCCGCGAACGTCGCAGTGAGAGCAATCATTTTAGGGCCATCAATCACTGATAACACTAAACTGATGAGCGGTAACAGCTTTTAAAGCGTCGCCTATGGCCAATTTTGGGTATTATCGTTTTTTGAGGTTTCGCGCGCGCACGCAATTTTAAGGCTTGACATGTTTGGTGTCTTTTTACCCGACGTGACCCCGTCTTTTATATTTTACCAAAAAATTGGGTAATAATAAATGTTTTATCATTTAATATAGGGGAAACTGTTTTTTTTATAAATCTGTAATTTTTCCTTCATATATAAAAAAATAAAAACCCCAGTGGTGAATAAATACCACCAAAAGAAAGCTCTATCTGTCCCCAAAAAAGGGTATAAAATTCATTTCAGTACAGCGCTGCATGACGGAATAAATGTCAGTCAAAGTACCGCAGCGCTGAATACTGAAAAATGGCCTGGATGGGAAGGGGGTTTAACACCGCGGATGTCAACTGGTTAAAAGACATTGAAAATGTTTAATTGTTTGACAAAGTATTAAAGATGACTTTTTATCCATAACCTCCTGTATATATGAAAAATAGAATTTAATTTTTATAGAAGGAGTATAACTACCTGCATATGTCCTAATTAGAATCCATTTAGTGAGTGAGAACTGGCAGCAAATCTGTTTTTCTGCACCCAGACACGGATTACTGGAAGTAGCAATTTGATTCACCAATTACTTAATTAATTTAGTGAACTGGTAAAGGAATCCAATACAACCCCACTACCCCAACACTGGGTCCGAGCACCCTTTGTTTCCGGTGGGATTTTAAGCAGAAGTGTTTAAAATAAAAGTGCAAGTGTGCACAGCAAATTAGCACATTATGGGCTAATTTGGTCTTCTTCTGGGTTCAGCGTCTTCAGCCTTGATTGATGGTAAATGGCTGGCCAGTGACTAGTTTCAAGTATGGAATTCACCCAAAATGCTATAAGCCGTTTAAGCGTATTCTCTAGGGATGCACTGGAATTTTGGCAGCCAAAACATATCGACCAGAATTATTTAGGAATACATGCTGCTAAATCTCTTTCATGATCATACATACCTTTAGGTCTATCAAGCCATGTAATATTTATTAGACTTATTTTAATGGCTTTTGCCAGATTGTTTTAGTAAACAACTATTTAACTTCTGACTAAATTACTGAGCACTTCAAGGATAATCGGTTTTTAATATCATCCAATATGGCTAGAGTGACCTTGCCTTGCGGAGTGCCAAAGGAAACTAAGAAATCTTATTGAGAAAATGATTGAAATCTTCATATCCAATGTGAAATGCTGCCAAAGAGATTCTTTAACCCTGTGTCAGTAGGGAAATGGAATTAGCTCAAAGGCCAACCCAGAGATGTCATCTTGCCTGTCCTATAAATAGAAATACACACAAGTCAGCTTTGTCTGTTAATGATCACAAGAAGATGGTGGGAGTTGTCAGAAAATGAGAGTTTGGGCTGTAATTATTATGTGGACAGTTCAATATTGCAGAGAGCTGCAGCTGTTCCACTTCAATTATGGTTGCTCATGTTTTTTTCGATTATGTAGTTTAGTTTATCTGATGGCTTACGAAAGCAATTCAAAGATATACTGTTGTATTTTTATTTCTGGGATTTCATACAACAGCCCTAGCATTCCGGCAAAGTGGGACAAGAGCCATAAGCTAACATTTACAGGTGAAACTCGAATAATTAGAATATCGTGCAAAGTTCATTTATTTCACTAATGCAACTTAAAAGGTGAAACTAATATATGAGATAGACTCATTACATGCAAAGCAAGATAATTCAAGCCGTGATTTGTCATAATTGTGATGATTATGGCTTACAGCTCATGAAAACCCCAAGAACCCCAAATCCGCAACCTCAAAAAAGTAGATTATTACATGCAATCAATAAAACAAGGATTGTACATAGAACAATATCGGACCTCTGAAAAGTACAAGCATGCATATGTACTCAGTACTTGGTTTGGGCCCCTTTAGCAGCACTTACTGCCATTACTTTTGCACAATATTATAATTATTCGAGTTTCACCTGTATACAATGCTTTCTAATTGTAATAATGTTAGAAGTGACGTTGTAGTATGTGATGCTGCTGAAGAGAAGGCAGAACAAGATTAACAATGCTCCTCGGCTCCATCTAGTGGCCATAATGCGCTGTAAATCTTAAACTTGGACATTCGCAAAGTTGTTGGATCTGTTGGAAAACGCTTTTTAAATACTGTACACCCCTGTGGGACCTACAATTGAATTGTAATGTGTATCTGTTGGTCATATGATTGTATGAATGTGTAATGTGTAATAAGGACGTTTAACCTACTCATACAGAAAGGCTTCTTCACAGTAGGGGTATATTAACATCGCATTGTGGTAATACGCACCTCACCGCAATGAACGTAGTGCATGCATATAAAGTAGCAGCAATTTTCCCTGCATTGGGGGCCCATTTATGGTTGCCACGTGCAAGGCAACGCACAGGAAAACTAGTTGTAGTACAGGCATTGCTGCAACACATTAAGTTATGAAAAATGTGCAACAGACTTTTACAGAAACAGGTTCTACTCACTTCTGTAAATTGCTTTAAAAAAAAAGATGTTTTTCTAAATGCACAAAATATAACATGCTATTATTATTTATAAGCAATAATGCTGTAGATTGCTGATCCAGGGTGTATCCGATTGCCTTAGGTCTGTGAAGGTTCTCATATATCCAGGTCATGGTATATCTGTAAAAAATAAAATCAAGGCAACTGGACTTACAAGTCCATTTGCTTTGATTTATTTTTTACAGATATGATTGCCTTAGGGAATAAGGCAGGATTTTTTTCCTATTGGAGCAAATTGGACCATGCTTAATTAGGGCCTGCCTCTCAATCACCTGCGGGTTTAGGGTTCTGGGGGCACGGTTTCCTTATTTATATATTTTTGTTAACCTTGATGTTTATGTCTTTCACTAGTGAAATGTGTCTGAATCTAATTCTAGCCAAGCACAAATAGATTAAAAGAGAACTATGGGGTAAGTGTTTTTCCCCACAGTTCTCTTTAGGGTCACGGGAGGACATATACTAACCTCCTCCCATGCCCCAAAGCTCAGTACTGTATATACTCGAGTATAAGCCGAGATTTTCAGCCCATTTTTTTGGGTCAAATTAGGTACCTCGGCTTATATTCGGGACGGCTTATACTCGAGTATATAGCGGGCTATTGCCCGTGATATACTGAGAGCACAGCAGCCAGGACGGATGCCGACAATACTGTCTGGATCCACCCAGATGTGTGAGTGACAGCTGGCTTTGCCTATCTAGAGGCAAAGCCATCTGTGCCTGCCCCCTCCCCCATTCATTTCTCCACTCAGCACTGGAGGATCGGATGGGGGGGGGTCTGTGCGAGGAGCGGTGACTGCCAGTCACTGCTCACTGCAGGGAGACGATCGGGAAGTGAGCAGATCGGCTGCATGTTTCTGATCACTTCCCAATCAATAGAGCCGACCTGTGACAGCTTCTTTGTCACAGGTCGGTTCTAACTATGAGGATGAGTGGAAATCACTTACCTCATAGTTCTCCTTTAAGTCATCCAGTGAATAGATTGTTTGGATTAAAATAACATTTTGCTACCATTTCAACCTTTGTTTATTTTAAGAAAACGAACTAAAGATGAACAGAATCAGATTGGTTGGCAAACGGTGGTAATTTTCAAGCAGATCATGTGGTATATGAAGCAGGCAATCAATGTTTTCCCTTTCTGCAGTCAGTTTGCGATAGTTGCATCAAACAATGGTTTGTGACATGCAACTGATTGGAACAATTGGATCCATAGGTTGATAGCATGAAAAACCGATGTAAAAGGTAATGACTGTGCTTTATAAATATCTCAATTCTGTGGCTACAGTACTGATAGCTATAAACCAGAAAGCACAATAGAGAGGGTTTTTATGTTGATTCAGGAGCAGTTAACTGCCTACTCAGTACAGCCTGCAGCAAACAGAAGTGACAGGGATAACCTTTTCAGAAGCATTAACAAAACCCAGTGTGTATGGGAATCCAGCACTTGTCACACTACAATATTAATCTGCAGATTTCCTGGTAAAACCATAGCAATCAGGAGTCTATAAACAAAAGGGTAACAAACTACATAACAGCCCTGGTCAGCTGAATGGTTATATATTTTATAGTGTTTGAGCCATATAAGTACAGCTCATATAATTTCCCCGTTTCTTTAGAGTTATAAATCACCCAAAAAATTGGTACATTTAAATATACATACAAGAGTTAGTTTTCTGCATACAGTGAATATAGCAGTGTGGAAGTAAGGGAAGGGTAAGTATATGCAGGGGTATATAAAAGGGATTATTATTATACAGCAGGGACGTGTGGTCTGGGGAGGCAGGCAAGGCAGAGCCTCACCTGCCATTACGGGGAAAAAAAACTGTCAGTTTCAAGTCTGAAGGTGCTAGCTTATTCTCCATTCAGACCAGCTTCTAACAGGTTACCCAGCGGGGGAAAGCCTCCCCGCTGTGTAACCTGTCATGGACGGAGCGCTGCCTTTTAATTACAGGCGTAGCTTCATCTGGCTTTTGACAGCCATATTAGGTTATACAGCAGCGGGCTTCCCTGCTGCTGTGTGTGACCTAGCACAATGAGGCCAGAGCTACAACAGCCTCTGACTTTGAGTCAGAAGCTTCAGCTCTGTGGATGGTTTGGACCAATGGAAAAGCACCACTGGTCCAAGCCATTCAAAAAAAAAAAAGAAAAAACGAAGCCACTGACGGCATCCATCTAGATGTTCCATCAGTGACGAGCAAGTGAGGGACACAGAGTCTTCTCCCTCTCCCTCCTCCACACATAGCTCGGGGACCAGGCCTGGAGCGGGACAGGCCAGGGAGGTGCCTCATCTGCCACGGACCTCACCGCACGTCCCCTGTTATACAGGATTTATATAGCACCAACAGATTGCACAGAACTTTACAATACAAGGTAGACATTACAGTCACAATACAGTTCAAAACAAGATGGTTAGGAGGGCCCTGCCAGTGAGAGCTTGCAATTTAAAAGGTTTTATGTGAACTTGTTGATTTGCCCTGCATGACCAACATTTAATAGTTTTTTCTTAATGCATGTTTATTTTAGATAATTTGAAGCATGTCTTTGCATCCATTTTCATATATCCAGGGAAAATAAAAAGTACACCTGCGTATGTTTAGCAGAGTGCAAGAAAACATGCAATGCATGGGTCTTACGCTCCCATTTATCTCCACTAAATGCTTGTTATGTACCTAAATACAATTTTACAGGAATCTTCTGCCAGTGAACAATAGTTAATTAGCTACATAGTTATGAAAGCCTATAAAACCTAATCCCATAAGAGAAATCAACCAGGATATCAAGGACAGCTGGTACAGTCCTCCGCCTCCATAGCATGCAAACAGATCTGCAAAGCAGCCCACTGATGTATATCAGCATTTTACAACACAGAAGATCCCCGGTGTACAATAAGTCGACTATCAGGCAGGTGGCATGCTAGTGTGCTGAACAATGGATTTCTTAATTAAGGTTTTGTGACTTAACAGTTTCCTAAACTACAACTAATTTTCTATTGACGGTCTTAATCTATATATAAAATATATTTCAATTTCACAAATAAACATGCTTTCTAAATGCCATTGCGCATCCAAAAAAAATCCCCCACTTCACTTTTTGAGAACAGAACATGTACCATGCAAAAATTTTACATATACTGTATGCTAGTCACTCAAGGCCTTTAACACTACTGCATTAAGAAAAATCCAATTCATTCTGATTAGGCTGTTTCACGTTTTTGCACTAAAGCTACAAGTGGATATTTAATTAAAAACTTGCAGCATTTGTGAGCATCAAGAATTGTTTGTATATGTTGTATTAAAAACAAAATTTACAAAATAGAACCCCAAAACATATCCATTATGCAGGTTTGTGTATATACATGCATATGTAGCAGGTAAAATTCTGTTACTTCTGAATATTTTTCACTTATACATAAACAAAAACCCTTGCATATAAAGTGCATACAGTAATACACATCAGAAACGTGTAAATGCAGGAAAGGGCCCCAATATAAGAAAACCTTTAATTCTTTTCAAGTATCAGTGCTTTATAGTACTTGGAAGGGAACAAAGAACATGATCTGTAAAGTTGCATCAGACTGTAACTGTGAATATTTTCAATGGGTAGCAACTCGCTTTGATCTCCAAGGTTAAACAATGATCTGCAATCAAACCTGGGTCATATCTAGGGGGTTTAATTTGCATATGTTCAATTCAACCCTGGGAGATAAGTAGTTTCTCTGTGAGACCCCATTCACACTTAGCTACAACAAAATAAGCGCTTTTTCAGCGCTGATTTGAGCTGAGCGACATTGAGCTACAGTGCACATTTTGTCGCGCTACGTAGTGCTTCTTTTGGCAGTCTATCAGAGTCAATTGGGGCCAAATTACTCTAAATCCGCCAAAAAACAGCTCATGTTCGAGCTACAAGTAATGCAGTACAGTAATACATTGTGCATCGCCCAGCATCCCTCATCCACGACCCTTCAGTGCCCCCCCCCCCACCCCCCCCCCCCCTCCGGTGTTCGAACATGACAA
>NW_017307051.1:206272-214898 GCF_000935625.1 Nanorana parkeri | reverse complement strand
CCATTCCTGTTCCAATGACAATGGTCACAAAGAAAAATACTGAGAGTGTCAATTTCCCTAGTGGGAACAAAGACCGCTACAATAACTCGAGAAAGTTTGAACAATTCACCACCCCCCATCTAAGAAAAAACAGAAAAAAGTTTTGAGTTTTAGCACATAAACCCAAACCTTAAGACATAATTTAATAAAACATTGTGCTGTCAAACTTCTAGATGAAAATTGTATTGGATTATTTTCCTTTCTAGTCAAAGCACCCTGAGAAATTTTATAGTACATAGATTCACTAGTCTGGAGGTACCTCATTTCAACAAGTTAATTTATTCTCATATTTTGTGCCTACTTTTCAGAGCACCGCATTCAGCACATAATAGAACATCAGTCCACATAGACTTCCTCGGTGAAGCTAGAGAGAATGTGCATTAGCCATGAACCATTTGTAATAGAGAATGTGTATCTTCACATATTTTAAGCAGTATCCATGACCACATATTAATAATGTGATCGGTTCTATATTTTATTCTGTGTGCATGTCCTTATAGCATACCATCAATCACAGGCTGAACAAACACTACAGTCTGTGACTCTGAAAGGTCTCTTGGCTATGAAAAACAGAGCTTGTCAAGGACAACCCCCTCCAGTCCTCCCAGGCCCACATTGAGCTACACAACCTTCAAACAAAACCATTTCACTCGAGAATATATTTGCTTTATACAGATCTACCAGGAAATGTTGAAATGTGGCAGAATACTGTAAGGGAATAAATTGTTCCAAGAGAATGAAATAATGAAATATTTGAACCATGCTGCACTCCCAGATTACCTTAGAGGGATTCCTGCTCGTGCTAATACTACAGCATTGTTATTGTGAATTCAGAGGAATTTTCCTGTAGTATTTCACAGACATGCCTCACCAGTAACGCTGAATGAGCCACTTAAAAGCCAAAGTGGGGTACTTAGGATTTGCAGAAACAACATACCTTTCAAGCTCTTTTTTATATGCTTTGGCACAATCTCTTTCTTAAATACACTATACTACCAAAAGTATTGGGACACCCCTCCAAATCATTGGATTCAATTGTTCCGTGAAACTTGCTTGCTACTAAATATTCCACAGTCAACTGTTAGTGGCATTATAACAAAGTAGAAGCAACTGGGAACAGCAGCAACTTAGCCATGAAGTGGTAGGCCACGTAAAATGACAGAGCTGAAGTGCATAGTGCGCAGAAGTCGCCAACTGTCTGCAGAGTCAATACAGACCTCCAAACTTCATGTGGCTTTCATATGGGGGTTATGGTGTGGGGTTGGCCCCTTAGTTCCAGTGAAGGGAACTCTTAAGGCATAAGCATACCAAGACATTTTGGACAATTTAATCCTCCCAACTTTGTGGGAAAAGTTTGGGGATGGCCTCTCCCTGTTCCAACATGACTGCGTACCAGTGCACAAAGCAAAGTCCATAAAGACATGAATGAGAAAGTTTGGGGTGGAGGAACTTGACTGGCCTGCACAGAGTCCTGACCTCAACCCGATAGAACACATTTGAGATGAATTAGAGCGGAGACTGCGAGCCAGGCCTTCTCATCCAACATAAGTACCTGACCTCACAAATGCGCTTCTAGAAGAATGGTCAAACATTCCCATAGACACACTCCTAAACCTTGTGGACAGCCTTCCCAGAAAAGTTGAAGCTGTTATAGCTGCAAAGGGTGGCCCAACTCAATACTGAACCCTACGAACTAAGATTGGGATGCCATTACATTTCATGTGCATGTAAAAGGCAGGTGTCTCAATACTTTTGGTAATATAGTGTAGCTCTAAATACTAGGACAAAAAAAAACCTACAAATTTACTAAAAATTTAACAAAACATCTACTACACAAGTCCTACACTGCTATACACATAGCAGCCCAAACACACGCACCTTTTGATCCAGTGGAAGACTCAACACGAGGGTATTCTGAAAGTGAGAAAAGGCTGCCTAGTTCAGGGCTGGACAAATCCCAGGAACCAGGTAGTCAATGCTCCTTAAAAGAAGAACCATGGGGTTAAGGCTTTTCCACATAGTTCTCCTTAGGGTAAAGGGAGGACACAAACTAGCGTCCTCCCGTCACCCTAAGCTCAGTATACCGCGAGCTACAGCTCTCGGTATACTGAGACGCTGAAGCGGATCCTGACAATTATGTCTGGATCCGCCCAGCTGCATGAGTGACAGCTGGCTCTGCCTACCTAGAGGCAGAGCCAGCTGTACCCGCCCCTTCCCCCATCCGATCTGCCAGTCAGCGCTGGCGGAGCGGGGAGGGGGGAATCCAGCCCCTCCCCTGTCACGGCCGAGAGCTGTGACAGGATCGAGAGGTGAGCGAACGCCGGTATGTGTTCGCTCCCCTCCCGATCTACTGAGCTGACCTGTGACAGTCTCATTGTCACAGGTCGGCTAGAACTATGGAGGTGAGTGAAAAGCACTCATCTCAGTTCTCCTTTAAGTCACAGCTGGGTGCAACTTTTGAGGTTTCTTGTAGTTGTTGTCAATATAACGGTCTCCTAAACAAATCTTGTTAGCTCCTGGATTGGACAGACTGGCTCTGAATTCCATGTTAAATTTCTCCACCCCTGGTCTAGCTGAATAGGATATAGTGGGCGAGTAATTTAAAACTAAATGTGCCCTCAAAGGGTTAGAATTCAATAAACATTATATATTGTGAATGTTTAATAAATACGCATTACATGGAAATGACTAGTATTAAAAAAAGCGACTATGAAACCATGCCCTTACAAACTCATTTAGAGTAACATAACTGATGACCATAGTAAAGTTGCTGCAGACAGAACATACAATCTTGCAATGATGTACAGAATTTTTACATTTATATTAAGAATTACAACTGTTGTTTCTTCATTTATAAAAGGAACCTATCAGAATAGAAATATGGCAATTACCATCCTGTTAATGGAGATGCAAGTTTCAGGGCTGTCCCCCTTTTCCTTCCTACTTAGTCACTGACCTGGAACAAGCACTAAACCAGTGGCTTTTCAGGAAAATTGATATGCACATTCTGCTTTCAGGTCAATGACCTGTCAGACCTGCCACTTTTCGAGTTCATTCAAGATGGTACACCAAAAAGAGCCTGGGCTACATTATATAACATTTGTAGCACTAGGTAGGGATGTCATACCTACATCTGTGAGGCCTTTTATTATCTTGCCTCCTCTGACACTATTTTGAAAAAGACTGTAAAATCAGAAAATGGGCAGCATCTGACGCTCTGTTTACACTGTAGTATTCATAGGTTTGTCATGACCATTCTATAATGTCTGCCATAGATAAAGTTAGATGTAGGTATTAAACTGTTATGGAAGGCTGTAGCACTCCATCTGCTAAAATCTATATTAATCTATACAGCAATACTCTACCAAGTCAATCAGTGTAGAAACATTTCTAGGTTTATCTGGTTAATCTAAAAAAGATCAAGCTGTCAAATACAGAAGCATGTATTTTTAAAAAAATTACATAAGGTACACATAAAACGTTGTTTTTTTTTCTTATTTGTGTATTAGAATACTGAAGGTTATCTGGATACTTAAGGAGATGAGAAAAATGATGAGAAAAATGTTATCTTAATTTTATTCAGGCTTTCCTGATTTAAGTACATGTTGTGGGCATGAGACTAAGTACAGCGGCCAGAGGGTCAGAAAAACAGGCAATCATTTAGTAATACAGAAGGAGGTAAGCAATATCTGCTCCCATATTTCTTTCAATACAGGTTTTTACCTAAAAAACAGTGTCACCAGAAGTTGAATCCCCATGGGAATCAGTGCACATAGCACTTGGTCTGGTTCAAATGGGCAAGGTTGTTGAGCTAGCGTGATCAACAGTGCACCCCCTACCTCTGTCCAACCACGCTGCTCACAAGGAGGCTAATGTGTACGGTAATTATTTCTACCCAATATGGAACATGGAGGAGAGGGGGTGTGACATTTGAACCCCTGCAGCTCTGCCATCTAATCTTGCTGCCCTGTGCCTCTTCTGCTCTACCCCCTCTGTTATCTGCCATCTTCCATGGACCTCCGCTGTTACATGCTGCAGACTGGCAGGCAGTGTCACAGGAGGAGTGGCATTCCTCCCACTTCCTGGGTTATCATAGGCTGCCAAGGCAACATGTTTCAGGGAAGGATCCCCTTTCTCAAGCTTGGTATCCTTGTTCCCTAGTGTTATTAAAAGCAGTCTGGAGTGGATCACAGATCCTGCATCAGCAGCAATTTGTTTCTAATGTAGAAACTGGCTAAGTTGTTTCAAATGAGCAAGCGAACAATACATATTGTTGTGTAAGGGGTTTTGAAGTTACTAAGGGCACATTGTTCCCTGTAAGAAGAACACATAACATTATGTATGTAACAAATGTATATAAAATCCATAAAGCTATTGTATGGTCACTAAACAAGCAGTATAAGAACCCATTGAATATAACACATAAACAAGCAAGCAATTAAAAAAACAGAGGAACCAAATAAAAACGCATGTAAATAATTACCAGTCTACATAATGATCACTAAAAAGGCAGTGTAGCAATTCACTGACTAAAAAGGTGTTAGCAGTTAAAATCGACAGAAAAGGGAACCTCATAAACGAAGTTATGCCGAGATGCAGTAAAAATCGTTGTGACACAATTACAAGAAATATAGATAAATGAGAATACTCCCCTAAAACAAAAATAATCATATATAAAATATATGATGGACATGTGATTTTTGCAAAAAAAATGGCAATCCTACCATAAAGGCACTTCCTGTGCCATGCTGTCATATGTGCTCTTTATTGACACTGCTGAGCAGGCACACATTGTCCAGGGGCACTGTCCACTGTTGTCAGGAAATCAGTCCTGAGCAGTGATGTGCAGCTGGCATTGAAACAAGTGCAAATAGATAATACGATATAAGGAAGCTAGAAGAGATCAGCAGAACTGGGAATGGGAACAAAAAAGTAAAAAAAAAAAAAAAAAAAAAAAAAAAAAAGAAAAGAAGGATGGGGAACAAAAAAAAAAGAAGAAGAAGAAAGAAAGAAACCAAATGAAAACAATATTTGATAATAAAAATGGTAAACTGGTTAGAGTGCAGTGTTTTAGCAAGCTAAAAACTATTAAAGTAGAAGTATCTAAATGCAGTGAGTCTGCGGTCTGTGGTCAGTGGTTTCTCCGGGTGGCCCTTACATCATTATTGCGTTCTGTAGGGACATAGGGTTTGAAAGACTGACCACAGTGCGTAGCGGGTGTGTGGCATTTGACACTCCTGCAAGTGTTGAAAGCTGAAGATTTTGCCAAAGGCCATAGAGCTTGAAGACAGAAGAGTTTGATGCAGTTTAGAGATGAGTATTCAGAGGCTTCTGTTAGAAGGAGATTTTTTTTATTTTTTATTTATACAAGTTGCTTTAGCACAGGGGTGTCAAATCAAAACTTACCAAGGGCCATGCAGAGGGATTTAAATAAAATCAGGGGCCAGACATAAAAAAGAAACAAAAAAATGAAAATAACCGTGCTGCTTGCCGCAGTACAAAGCTTGGGCCCACTAATCATTGTATGACTATCCTGGTGTCCTGTCTGTGTGAGGGCACTACAAGTGTCTGGAGTCCTTGTCCATTAAATGGACAGGGATTGCGGACACGTTTAGTGCCCTCACACAGGCAGGACAACAGGATTGTCATATAATGATGATATGACTGTCCTGTATGTTAGAGCAGTACAAGTGTCAGCAGTCCCCGTTCATTAAATGGGTTACACACAGCGGGATTTACTGGAGCCGCTGAGACCAGAGGCGAGGAGAAACCTGCAGCCCAGGAACAAGGTGCTGCCGAAGAGGGAGGTGGGGGAATCCTCGGAGGGTGGCCAGCTGAATCGCCGCTCCAAGTTTTTTCTGCCTGGGCGCAGGCTCGAAAAAAAAAGCGGACCCTGCTTGCTGTGGTACAAAGCTCGAGAATCGCAGGCCTAATAAAATCTTGTGGCAGGCCATTTCTGGCCTTGTGATTTACATATTGTATTTGCTTTAGCATAATAAAACGTATATGAGATCTTAGTGACTGGGTTTAGATCTACCTTCTACTAATAATAACATGGATTTGTCTGTACATCTAAACATTCCTTTGTATGTTTACCATTTACAACAAATTTCTCTAGGGGTAAAACGGATTGAAAACATGGTAACACCGGTCAAGTGATATAAGTAACACACTTATAAACACTAGGTAGATTCCAAATATACAGTATTATATATATATCACTTAATGCATATACCCAACAAAAAGCAAGACAATAAGAGGTACTGCAGATAAGCAGCTCTTCTGTTATTCATTTGTTTATAGATGAATTCATCATTTTACACCAACAATAGAAATTAGGCCTAGCATTTTGCTAAATCTGCTCTGCTTAGAATAGGAAAAACAAGTGGTGCCAGATACTTGAACAATCACACAGAAACATCCAGGAGGCTCAGTGAACTATACATCAATGAATGTTATTACAGCCAGATGTCTCAGGTTTGTGCACGAGAAAAACTGCAGGCTGCTTATTTTAGAAGGAAAAGAAAAAACCTGTCTCAATGTTAATCTGTGGATTTCTTGATACCATTTCCTGAGCCGACTATGTTGATAGCTACCGTTTCCTGTGTTAACCATCTTGAAGGCCAAATCGGTCTTGTAATCTACAAATACACTGTAAATGCACAGGATTTCAAACATCCAGTGGACTGATAACATATAAAGTGCAATGAATAAGGATTTAAAAATATACTTATAGGAGGTCTTATAAATGTTCTACAAAATATAAAACTCTTTTAGAAGAATGCTAAGATTTAGGGCAACACCCAGCCTGCTTTTATGCTTAGGTGGAGTGGGGCAGGTTACAAATCTCCCCTCTGGTTTTTACCTCAATTCAAGCTGTATCTGTGAGCTCTAATTCCTCATCTGGAAATAATTCTGTAGATAACCCACAGTAGGGCTGGGGACAAGGAACTGCTAAGGCATGACTGCAGCACTATTTTATCAACTGTTACAAATGTATGGATCACAGTAAAATCAGAAAATGTGACCTTGCCCCACAACTAGAAAAAAATTGAGTGGTGGTCCATTTGAACAACCTGACCTGAGATAACAGTGTATAGGCAGCCAATAGTGTGTGAACTAGGCTAAGCTGCATGAGGACCAGGTTACATGCAACCTTTTCATTGTGAGTAATTCTTTGGTAAATGGCAGACTAATGGTGTAAAAACGACTGTAAACACGACATTTGCATTATACTAACACGCACTGTCAAATTAAATCAATGCCTAAAATTATTCCGTAAATGACTAAAGCTTTTTTTTTTAAACTATATTTCTGTACCCATAAGACATCTGATCTGCAGAACTGGAAAATGACCCAAGAAAGTAGTTTAGGGCCTCATTTAATTTTAATTCTTGAAGACCACACTAAAGGACATAGAAGGTTACATGCAGCCGAAAAACACTGCTCAGGAATGTTTGCCAGCCTCTCTGTTGTCTGATCCTATTGAAAATACACTTATCTTGTGATGAATCACTAATAACAATGTCTTCAGTTTTGCTTGCTACGTTAAATTGTAGTTGAAAATCAAGAACAACCTTAGGCAAAGCATTGTGCTCCAAAAAAGCCAGATTCTGGTGAGTTCACATATTTTATCTTTTCAAGGATGCAATGCTGTGTGGATCTGTCAAACCATATACAGACAGTCCCCGAGTTACGTACACCCGAATTACAGACAACCCGTACTTACAAACCGGGGTTCACAGTTCTCGTAAATGTACCGGCAGCCGCCAGTACATTTAGGACGGGATGTCCAAACCGGGGCCCTCCAGCTGTGGTGGAAATACGAATCTCATGAGGCTTTGCAAGATTCTCACAGCCACAGACATGACACCCGGAGTCTTCTCTGCTGATTGACAGCAGGCAGTGGGCAGATGCAATAGCCAGCCTGCTATTGGCTATTACACTTTGAAACATCCAATAGCAGGCTGGCTATTGCTCAGAGCATTAAAATAAAAAAAAGTTTAAAAAAAAAAAAATGTAAAAAAAGTTAAATAAAAAAATGCAAACAAAAAAAAATAAAGTTTATCAAATAAAATTAAAAATAGAAAAAAACAACATTTTTTGGTGGTCATTCTAAATAAAAAATGTTTTTATTATAATATAATCTTCTGAACAACAGGAACAGACAGCAAAACAAACGTGACCCTTCCCGTGATATATATATATATGTCTCGGGCGTCGGGATTCGCTCCATAAGACGCATGCATTTTTCCCCCCTCGTTTTGGGGGGAAAAAAGTGCGTCTTATGGAGTGAAAAATACGGTACATACAAATATATATTTATAGACATCTCTATCTCTCTCTCTCTAGATATATCTATATTATCTATATCTACAGGGCTTGAAAAATGTAATGGTGTCTCACCAGTCAGTCAAAAATGTCACCAGTCAGCATGACCGGACTATAGCTTTGCAATTTATGTATGTATTTATTTTTACTATATAATGAAAAAAGTACCATAAATGTAAAAAAAAAAAAAAGTTTCCCTACGTTATGTTATAAAACATTTATTCTTACCCATATTTTTAGTAAAACATACAATTCG
>NW_017307051.1:194892-205649 GCF_000935625.1 Nanorana parkeri | reverse complement strand
CGGACGAGTGGATTTTTCAAGCCCTGTATATATACATATATATATATATAGATATCTATCTAATATATATATTAGACACACACACATATATTGCCAAAAGTATTGGGACACCCCTCCAAATCATTGGATTCAGGTGTTCCCATCACCTCCATGGCCACAGGTGTATAAAATCAAGCACCTAGGCATGCAGACTGCTTCTACAAACATTTGTGAAAGAATGGGTCGCCATCAGGAGCTCAGTGAATTAAAGCATGGTACTGTGATAGGTTGCCACCTGTGCAATAAGTCCATCCGTGAAATTTCCTTGCTACTAAATATTCCACGGGTCGACTGTTAGTGGTATTATAGCAAAGTGGAAGCGACTGGGAACAACAGTAACTCAGCCACGAAGTGGTAGGCCACGTAAAATGACAGAGTGGGGTCAACGCATGCTGAAGCACACAGAAGTCGTCAACTGTCCGCAGAGTCCCTACAGACCTCCAAACATCATGTGGCCTTCAGATTGTCACAACAACAGTGCGTAGAGGGCTTCATGGAATGGGTTTCCATGGCCGAGCAGCTGCAGAAGAGTGACGAATCACGCTTCTCTGTCTGGCAATCCGATGGACGTGTCTGGGTTTGGCGGTTGCCAGGAGAACGGTACTTGCCTGACTGCATTGTGCCAAGTGTAAGGTTTGGTGGAGGGGGCATTATGGTGTGGGGTTGTTTTCCAGGGGTTGGGCCTTACATTTTGGACAATTTCATGCTCTCAACTTTGTTGGAACAGTTTGGGGATGGCCCCTTCCTCTTCCAACATGACTGTGCACCAGTGCACAAAGCAAGGTCCATAAAGACATGGATGAGCGAGTTTGGGGTGGAGGAACTTGACTGCCCAGAGTCCTGACCTCAACCCGATAGAACACCTTTGGGAAGAATTAGAGCGGAGACTGTGAGCCAGGCCTTCTCATCCAACATCAGTACCTGACCTCACAAATGCGCTTCTGGAAGAATGCTCAAACATTCCCATAGACACACTCCAAAAAATTGTGGACGCCTTCCCAGAAGAGATGAAGCTGTTATAGCTGCAAAAGGGTGGGCCAACTCAATACTGAACCCTACGGACTAAGAATAGTGTGTATATTAGTACTTTTCATAAGGAAGATAACACTTAGGCCTCATTCACACAGCATAAAGTCGGGTCGTACAGATCAGTGCGGCGTGCATGGCCGTATCGGGCCATTCCCGGTGCTGCCTGTTCTTCTGTCGTTTGCTCACCCGAGCTGCACATCCGTCCGGTTGCGAGTGTCCGTACTTGGACGCACACAGGGTGGATCCTTTCCCGAATCAGTACGGCCCCACTCTACGCTGTGCGAATGAGGCCTTAGGCCTTGTTCACACCAAGCGCGGAGCAGATCCGGACCAGAGCAGGTGCAGACCGGATCAAAACTGCGTCCAATGTATTCCTATGGTATTTTGACCTCCAGTTCACATCACAGCGTGCTGATCCAGACCAGATCCAGACCGGATGAAAAAACTGCGGCAAGCCCTATTTTACCTGCTCTGGATCTGGAACGCATAAAAAAACGCATCTAAAACGCAAAAACGCATGCAAGTGCCTGAAAGCCCATGTTAAACTTAAATTTTTTTTTTTTTACCAAAACCGCCCCTAAATGCATCCAAAACGCGTCTAAAACGCAGCACAACCCACTGCACTGCATGTGCAGAAACTTGACCGGATCTGGTCTGCATTTGGTATGAACAAGGCCTGAGAGTTCAACTGAAATGAAGTGCCAAGGACACTGCATTTGTGGCAAGATCAACAGATATTGTGTTAACTGCCCGTTTATGTCTAGGGATATTATGAAGAGGACTTTTACTTCCCTGATCCTCACATCCCTAATGGTCAATGCTCACCTCTCTCCCCTTCGCTCTGGATTGTGGACTGTCCCTCAGCGTTCTCACATACAATGCAGAGTTATGGGCCCTGCTTTGGACAGAATGATGTCAGCGGGCCACCAACCACCGGAGTGGAAGGGAGAAGAGGCTGCGGGCACTGTCTTGGAGCCAGCAGGAGCGGGGATTAGGTAAGTGAAAGTCCTAGACAAAAAACAAGCATTTAACCCTTGCTGTGCGCAGATGACCCCACTGCAAGGTTCGTTTTTTTCTACCTGGAGATCGGCTTCAATGTATTTTATTGTTGAATATAAATATGACAAGAGAATCATAAGAAAAAGAAAGAAAATTGTGAAATCATGATCCACAACGAAAGCAGCATAATTATCTTGTCTACATTCTCTTTTCAGGAGATCAGGTGTCGAGGATTGACCAGAATTTATGGTATAAAATGTTCTTATGGTATTGTTTTTGGAAGATGGTTATTTATGAAAAGCCATGCCCATGTCTATGTCTATAAACTAAATAGATGTGCACCTAGGTGCAATTAGGGGTCAGAGGTCACCTTCTAAAATATATAGATTCACTATAAATTATATAAGTAGTATTTGAATAAGAGAATTCCGGGAAACTTAAATGGTGGAAGATACCCTTAACAAAACAGTAAAGTAGGTAAAGACTTGTCTATAAATATGATATAAACACAAAGAAAAGTGCATAACAACAAACTTGCAAGAACAATGGTGAATGTAACACGCATATAACATATCCAACTTCATATCATAGAAAATCTGAAACTTGTTCTCTCAATACTTTATTTTGAATATCTCCATGCCTCTGACATCTACACAATCATTGCATGCTAAAGCTCCGGCCGGTACCACAATGGTACCGGCTCCTCTGCTGGACTGAAAATGCTTACTCTGATTTCACTGCACACTGTGAGCTTCTCATAGTGTGCACTAGAAACGACAGTAAGTCGAATACAGCCTACCTCACCTTCTGGCTAGATGACATAGAGCATAATTAAGCTCATTCCTCCCTGCCTGTCTCTGGATAATTGGATATCGTTTATATCAGTCATGAAGCCCAGCATTTAATGTAGGCATTACCTAGGGCGATCTGCATGGAAATACAGCCTGCCTAGAAATGCTCACTCCTCCAGACTAACATCCACCCACCAAGGCATTTTGATATTTACTTGATATTTTCATGACTCCTCACAAGAGCCAGCTTACTGTTTGCATCAGGGCTGAGTGTTCTTGAGAGTAATAATTAATTAGGCAGGGTGCTATGATGTCTTTAGGCAGCCATGCACAGCACCCTTCCAACCCCTCCCACCAGCCATGTTCTGCATGAATTACACAGAGATCCAGCGATAAGGTCAATGGGTTCAAAATAAAGTGCAAAGAAACAGAAATGTTTTAATTTAAAAAATCATCAGTGTAGCATTATAGCTTTAAAGATAAGCTCCAGGAATTATAATTTTTTCTTAACTTACAATGGTCCAGTTTGATTACATCGAATTCCTCATATCTCACATCTGGTGGGCTGCTGGGGATGCTGAAATTCACTATAGTAGCCTGTGCTACATACAATCAGCACTGGTCTCTTGGAGGTAATGCTCAAGCAACTTGCCATCTATATACTGAACACAGGGAGTCACATGCTTGGCACTTCCGTCATTCAGATAAAAATCTTGCATTTTTCAGTGAATTCAAGGCGTTCTCCAATTTCTAGTAGCTGGTGTTACTACAGCAGCAGTGTTCACCACAAACCTAACTACGGGCAAGTCATTTCCCATATGAGTGGCAGTGTGATGATATTCTTTAGTCGCAGAATGTAGAGCAGACCACATTTTAAACTAGGCTAAGATGTGCTAACACAGCTTGCACATAGTTTTCTTTATGGTTGGTCAGGCGCAGATCAGGCTGCCCAACAGTTCTGCTGTTTGGCTGCAACTGAATTAGCCACCCTCAGTGATGATACATTTCCTATTTATATGGGTAGCCTGGGTGGGTACAGAACACCAGGCTGTTTGAGGTACAATAGCCTGAAAGTCCTATTAGGCTATATTCTTGTATTCTAGTAAGCTGTATGTGTGTGTCTTAACAAAACACAGACACAGCAAATCAAGCTACTTCCCTCCCCCTGGCCCCCTCTCCTCCAAGCTAGTACATGAACAGTTGCTGGAGTTCGCTCCTTCCCTTGTGCTCTTGTACTATACAGGAAGTTCAGGGAAGCGGAGCTGAAAGACTTGGTAGCAAACATTCAGAAACACGATGATTGTAAGTATTTGGGCAAGAAAGTAAAGCAATGCTTTGCTCCTGGGCCATGTATATTTGTTTGATCTGGACTCATGATTGAAAAAAGTTTGAGAGTTTAATATTACTTTAAGACAGTCAAAACTTTTAATGAAGAAGCAGCCAACATGGTAAGTGCTGAGGTAAGCTGATGTAATTCCTATTAAAATGGTATCATTTTAACACCACTTTAAATAGAATGCAGCAAAATGCAGCTTTTTTGTAAAACAAAAACCACAGCAGAAACGACATTACACTCAAGATGTCCTTATTTCTATCACTACACACCAAAGATTCTTTCATGACAAAACAATATTTGACTGTGGCAAGGCTCCAAAAACATCATCTCTCTGGTTTAGGGTAGAGATGAAGCAGCAGCGATGCCCACAGCGGAATTCATGCATGTGTGATGAGGGATCTTGTCCTGAGGAAGAAATACATTTCCGCTGCCAAAAATGTCACTGAATAAAAAACCTTCTCTTGCCAAACAAACAATATAAAATCGCATAAATTGTTTAAAGTAGAAAATGAAGAAAACGTTTAACTACATAAAAATATAACTGGTAAAAGGGCTGATTTAATGAATAAATGGAGAACAGCAAGACCAGGCATTTTAAGGATCGAGACTTATTTTAATTGTGTATATAAAAAAAATAGAAAAAACAAATTAAATACATATACCTTCACAGTATGTTGATTGAAATAGTCCTAAGGTGTTACAAAGGGCAACACCATTATTACTAAACATCCTACACATAGAATTGTCAGTTACCTGAGAATTTCTTATGACTGTCACACATACAGTGATGAGCAAAAAGAACTCCAAATCTGAAGAACATAAAAGCATAGTACTGTATAACTCTAATACAATTTCACAAAAGCAGCCCGATTTATGGTGCCTGTAACAATTCACATGGAAGAAAACAAGTGAAGATCTGGTAGTGGCTACTATTATGTCTTCTAAGCACGCCATAGCTAAGTAGGTCTGGAAAACGAACCAAAAAAAATCTCTGCTGCAGTAATAGAATACAAATCAATCGTAACACTCCTTCCAGTGCTTCAAGGAAATCTGGAGAGTAATATAGGGGTTTCATTTGTGTGCCTCAAGAAAATGCTGGATACCTGGTTGTCTCTGGCTGGAACAAGCACGCAGTTAAGAGTCAGAGTGAAATCATTTGTTCCAGTTTTCAAAATGTACTGAAGACGTTTGCTCTGCATGACAGCCAGATAACTGGAATTTTCAGAAGCAAATGTTAGACCTAGCAACCTCCATATTCTCACAGTACAAGTTTGCGTTCAGATTGTAATTAGAAAAAGGTGGATTTGGCCCTAGACAAAAAGTGATCCTAAAGTGACTGTCATATGCCTGCTCTCCCAGCTGCGTTCGGTGGTTCCATTCACTCGCCAATACATCACTACTGTGCCCTGTAGTGACATAGGGAGAGGGGGATGGAAACACAGAGATTGGCCGAGGACCAGACAACCGGAAATATGTAGGCTGAAGATACTGCCACCGGCTTTGCTCTACAAAAGAGCAAAGAATTGAGGAATGGGCATCGGGGCAGGTCATTTTAAACTGTCTTCTTTTGCACTGTATTTTTTATTTCTAGATTGCCAACAGAGTCCTTTTAAAAGAAGAAATCCAGCCAAATGTCTAGCTACACAAATGAAACACATGTATACATACTCTTTAAGAATATGAATTGATACCTTATATCAATAAAAATCAGATTGTAACACCCCTGCTACACTGCACACGGATACCACTATTCACTGTTGCAGCATGCTGTGTCACCTGCCTGCTCACTGGACTATAGGAAAAGCATCATCACGCTTCTGACATCTTCCCTGTGCTCTGCTCTATCAGCAAGCAGTCTGAACACCTCACCCTTCAGCTCCACATGCCTAAAAAAAAAAGTAAGACTGGCAGCATTGAATAATAGTACTGGCACACAGTACATAACCTCTCTTGTCTGATTTATGAATGTGGGAAGATAATCTGAAGGCAGCTTCTAAAACAGGTATACTGCCAGTATTATAAAATATATTTAAAAGTACACTTTTTTCAAAGAAATAATAAATGCACACCTCATTTAAAAAAAAAAAAAAGTGTCTTTATTATTTTTTGCATAGAGCCAGCAAAGCATTGCATCTGCTATCAGCATTGGCTGTATGTGCATTCTAAAGTGGAGGCCTCTCTATAGGAAAGAAGAGTTTACAGTGGTGGGGCCTCTGTGACACCCTTATTGCTTGCTTATTATGTCAAGAAAAAAAAGGAAAGTATCAATACAAAAGCTCCATACAATTTTAAGTGTAAGCCTGGGTTGGCAAAAAAAAAAAAGTGCCCCCTTCACATGCATATGAAGCAGGTGGAAGGGGGCATTGGTCCTGCATTATATGTGTTAATGTCAGTGAGAGGGCAGAAACACCACCAGTTCAAGACTAGCATTAAGAGAAACTTTAAGGGACAGGTTGCTGCAACCAAAAATACAATAACTTATATAAAGCCCATAAAAAAACCACAAGAATTATATTTTAAATCAGCAGGAGGGGGGAACCTTTATTTTTTTTAACTCAGCCCAGGGTTAGGCAATGCTTTATGCAGATAACAGAGCCATGCCAAGTCCCTCTGCTAATGAAGGTGCTTAGAAAGCTGTAAACTGGCCATTTACTGTACAACCTTGTATATAGAGTCATCATCACCCTGATCGAGCATACACACAGTGGCTATATTACAGACATTTACTGATTTGCATAGAGAAAGCAAGGTCTCCATGCGGTGTCCTGAAAAAGAGCAGAGTACTACATAACTGCAGAAATGACAGTCGGCTTTCATTCTTATAAGCTCCTTTTAAGCTTACAGCTACAGCATCTGCAGCATAATATAGTCACATTTCACTTGCAGCAGACACTGTGATCATATTCAATGAAAACACCTTGTAGATACAGATGCATTTTGTACAGATGTGTGCCTACAGTTCACCAATGACAACATGCACAATCGTACACATCATTTTGCAAATGGATTACCGTATTTTTCGCTCCATAAGACGCACTCCCCCCCTCCCCCCCAAAAGGTGGGCAAAAATGTCTGTGCGTCTTATGGAGCGAATGTGAGAGCTGAGGGAATCCCTATCGCCCGACGCCCGGGACATGCAGTACCGGACGCCGGGCGAGTAGTTTTTTTTGTACATTTAGCCCTGCTCCTGACATGCAGAGCTAAATGTACAGTGTGGAGCAGCCATACAATCTGATTAGATCACTTGTATGAAAGGAGCGGCGGCGATCCTTTCCAACCACCCCCGCTCCCCTGGGGGACCCGTGACCACGGCATAGGAGATCACCATAGAGCCTGTAGAGCAGATGAAGAACATCCATTCTTCGTCTGCTCTGTGTGATCACTGAGACCGTGGCACTGTAATCACAGCACCACCTGTCTCAGCTATCACTAACTACACAGAACCCTCCCTCCCCCCCCGTCCTATAATCAGGTGCACCGTATGGAGCGCAAAATACGGTATATTATTGTTCTGTCTTACAATGTGAAACATACCACTCAGAAATAAATACACATCAGCAGATGTCTATAAATCGAATAAAGTTGGTGTATTGAACATTGTACCAAACAGGTTTAAAGTGTATATGTGAACTTAAAAAAAAAAACATAGTATTAAACAGACATACTGAAAAATCAGGCACCTTCATGGTGCTGTACAACACCACTGATCTCCCGCAAAGTACTCTGGGAACCCCCATCACTGCTGTCCATTACTTAGAGATCTGTATGGATTCCTACCCACAAGGATTGGACACACATGGGCAGAGATTTATATAAATGACAGTAAGTATACTACACCAGCTATCATGCTTATATGATTACATATATTTGTATTAATATACCTTTATTATATTTATGAATATACCTTTATTAATAAAAAACACATTACCAACACAAAAGATTTCTAAATCAAACCAAGTTGTAAAGTCGAAACAATTCTAACAATTAACGAGCACTGCACTATCCAATTAATCTGTATACAAATCAGACAGACCCTTGCACTACATACTTGTTAGTAGATCTAAAGGAGATTGTACAATTAGATTGTAACGTACATAGTAAGCCTAGGCACACTCGCACACCAACTATTTTTCAGGAGAAATTGAAAAAGAAAAAAACGTAAATCTTTCAGGCTATTTCTTAGGCACAACAGACATTTCTAGATGTTGCCTATAAAATAGCAAATCCTTACTTTTTAAGTTCAGGTCCACTTCATTGCCTTGTATTCTTATCAATGACACCTCAGGAAATTAAGTTTTGTGATAAAGGGAAAGGATAATGTCACCATCAATTTCCTGTTTATATCTCTATCTGAACAGGAAGCCTGTCAAGCCACGTTTCCTGTATACAAGTCTGCTATTATATATATATTGATTTATATAGATAGATGTTTAGTTTATAGGCAGGAAGCACAAATAAATTCAGAAAAGATATGGTCTATGAATGCTATATTTATTGTTGGTATATGCTGTGTTTACTATGTCTGAGACTACTAGTTGGCTTCTGAATACTTGATCCTAGAAAGGACGTATATACAGTATGTGATAGAGATGGTAAGGTTAAAACTGAACTGCAAGCAAACATTAAAAAAAAAAAAAAAAAAAGATTGTGTTATTTATTCATAAAACTATTTAACATTTTTAAAATACAGCTGGTAAAGGTACATACATAATAAAAATGTATTTACCTCCTCTAATTTCCTGCAGAGTAGTATTTCAATTAGAAGTGAAGAGTCAGGACTGTAAACCAATGGAATGCATTGCATTGCACACTGCAGTCTATTACACCAAAGCCCTCCTGAAAGGAGGAGAGAGCAGAGTGATGACCCTTTCAGTCTTCTAAAGACACTTTATTATAATTCTGATATGTAAACAACAAGCAGCAGAACACCTAAAGATTTTACGGTCAGGACTTAAAGTGACATTAAACCCTCAGATCTTTTAACATAAACCAATACTGTAATGTGTGCCTTACTGTAATCCATAGTTGTTTCCCTTCTCTTTGCTGCTCTTCCTTTTAAATCTGTATCTGTTCTCATGCTCTGCAGAACTTCTGTTTTGCAGCAGACTGCCTTGTCTCAGGAATGGATACACGGTGTCTGTGTATACGTTTCTATAGGCTTGAAACCTGAGCCAGCACTACAGGAAGAGGCAGTGAGCTGAAAAGGGAAGTTCTGCAGAGCATGAGAAGACATGAGGATTTAAAAGGAAGAGCAGCAAAGAGAAGGGAAACAACCATGGATTACAGTAAGGCACACATTACAGTTTTGTTTTATGTTAAAAAATCTGAGGGTTTAATGTCACTTTAAACCTGTGAGAGAAATACAAATAATTTATAGCCAATTTATAGCTACTAAATTACCCATTATGTTATAATACTTAAATTCAAAAATATACAATCTTCTTTGCTTCTGTCCATTTACATTTTTCCAACCTCTTTATTTTTACCTCCTCCAGGGACTGCAATGGGAATTCCAACAAGACACCTTATAAAGTGTTTTATTCCATTTTTTTAAGCCCCTTTAAATGTTAGTTATATACTATGCAGGTTGCTACTAACTTGGATTTGATAACGTTTCTGTACGCCTTACCATTGCATCCTAAGCTTCTAAAGAGTAAATGAATAGGCTTGTAAGAAACTACCACTCTAATGACAAGCATGCACAGTTAAAGCTAAACTCCAAACAAAAAAAACAAAAACCAGTCATCCTACACAAGGAGAGAGAACAGTGACTGGTCTTTTTAGCAGCAAAATACTGCAAAAAGGAGAAGTGTTTCATGGTGTAAGACTGTACAGATCTGGAAGAAATACACAAAGGACACAAAGATTACCAAGAATACATATGTCGCTTGTTTTTAAACAATACTTGTTTAGCCCAGAGTTCAGCTTTAATATTGCATGCTCCATCCAACCTGTGCTTGCAGGGTTGTATCCATCATCTATAGCTTGTGTACACTTTCAACTCAGGACAATTCACAAGGTGAAATATACAAGAATTATGACTGCCTTGTAAATTAGCCTGTGCTGCCCATAGTTGTCCGGTTCAGTTCCTTTAAACTGTACACAAAGAATTCACTGCATGCAAGGCATTAGACAGAGCAAATGGGGCTTCTTTATTTCTGGCCCTTTAGTTTACTCTATACGTGTAGTCCTTCATATATGCCAAATGAAGGCTTACAAAGATGCTGCCCTATTCCATAGTGGCACACTACAGTGCCCGCAAACAGGGTATATGTTCTACTGTCTAATAGGTACCATAAAAAGAACAAAAGCAACTGGAATAAACTTTTGAAGTGAACCTGTACTCCATTTAAAAAGAAGCCCACAGCAAGTAGAAACCTACCACCAACTTTATTACTAAAGAATAAAAACCTGTGTCCCCCTTACAGATTCCGTTTCACTTTGCTACAGGGGCCTGGCTTTTTGACTAAGCTCCACCAAACACCATCACCCTATCCAACGAAAGTGCCTTTACTGGCTACTGAGGACAGTGGAATAGAAGTTAGCAGGAAAAGTACATTCTC
>NW_017307051.1:191437-194542 GCF_000935625.1 Nanorana parkeri | reverse complement strand
TATCTATATTTATATATAGATATCTATAGATATATCTATATAAATATATCTATATCTATAGATATATCTATAGATATATATATTTGTTAGCAAACCCCTTCACCAACATTGACAGAATGGAAAGTCTTACATAAGCACAGCCTGAACCCATGTCATAGTTAGATGCGATTCCTGCAGTTCTATGTCCAATTAATACCACTGCTGTATTATTCAGCAGATAATTTTCTAAAGAAAGTGTTCCCTGTCATGAAAGCCTAGGTATTGTCACTCGACTAGCACTGTGCAGCCAAAATGCATAATGATTATTTTTAAATGATAAAAACAGTATGTTTTTCTCCAGAGAAAGCCAATGCAGAAATCCAATTTGCCCCTCCTCCATCCAGTGTCTCATTCTTCTTGTTATTACTCAGCCCTTGACTGCTGGTAACCTTTGAACTATGTGCAAAAATTCAACTCAAACTTTCTTGCCATGACAACAGATTTCATATAACTGTAGCCGCTTAGCAATCCACTTATTCTCTTCTTCTTATTATATGACAGGGTACTATTTTGAATCAACAGTTGCCAACTAAGGTGGTTTGGGCATTTTAAAAACATGCCACTTTGTAGCACCCCCGCCCTACCCCTTCTTGGACCAGTACCAGGTTTCTCCAAATGAGAAGAGGCCTTGGTGGCAGACCCAGAAGAAAATAAAGGGATTGTCACTCTGGGAATAACTTTCAATACTACAGGAAGAACTATAGTCTAAAGTTGGACAAAAGGAAGTCTGGACCAACCTGTTTAGCTTGCTTCCCTTGTAACCTACAGGACTAAGAAAATTATGATGTTGATGATTCCCAGATTTTCAAGTAAAAGCAGGTATTTAGGACTAAAGAACACGGATGGTACATGACCACAGTGGATCATTCTGTGAAAGAACTGGAATCTACAGGCTATTTTTTATCCAAGAGGGATATGGAATCACAGCCTTAGGCTTTAGGACAGCTCGCAAAGTAAAGTACAAAAAAAAAAAAAGAAAGAAAACCTTCAGGAAATGAAACCTGTATGAAAAGGTCCACAGTGGCAAGGCAACACACTAAAGCTCAATAAAAGAAAACAAGCTAAATACATTCCAGGAGCATGAAAACAAAAGATGTTTTCTTCTTTAGACAGTAGAAAAGCTTGTCCCTTGCCAGCATGATGCAGAGTGGGAACCTTGCACTCTGTGGAGAAGCAGTGATTTCTTCTAAGAGATCTGACATCAGTAGGAGCATGAGGTTAGCTGATTGCAGAGCCATTTGCATGATTTTATAGGGGGCATGTTGGACCTCTGCAATGACACCACTGCTTCTCCACAGAAAGTAAGGATTGCACTCTGCCGCTGCTGGCAGAGGACAGGCTTTCTACTAAGGCTGTGGCTGTTTTGGGAAGAAATTAACTGCATCACATTCAAACACCTCTCGTTTGGATGCGCATATAATGTATTTAGCCGATTGAAACTTAAGGTTCAACTGGGTTTTAAGTATTTGAAAACAAAGACATACAGCAGGTAAACAGATATAAGCGAGCAATAAAAAAAACAAAATGTGTGAACAGTCCGTTTGGTTGAAGAAGAGGTAAGGAACATAGGTGGCAAAAAAAGACAGCAAATACATTGAAGGAACATAAACAAAACAAGCAGAATAAAGAAAATACACATTAATAGGACAACATTTTCATTAAGAGACCTTTTCTTCCAAAAACACCTTTAAGCAATATACATGAATCAGGAATCTGGTCCTTGACCATGTAGAATCTGGTCAAGAACCTCACTGCTGTTCTGTACATAAGAAACAATGGTAGGCAGCAATATTGTACTATATGACTCATCCTTAAAGGCTATTTGTTGCTGTTGCTATTTGCTTCTCTAGATTAACAATGAACATAATGATCTGAGTGCAAGATATATCTCACAAAGCGTAATTTATAAAAAGCCAAAGAAAATAAATGAGGAAAACAACTCCCAGGTAGTATTCATCAACAAAATGTATTGATCCGATATTGACCTGTCAGAAAACCAATTTATAAGGTTCACCACAAGAATGCCATGCATTGATTCCCATTCACCAACATTCATTAAACACACCTTCATACTGCATCAAAGGCCACGAAAATAAACCTATGGTTTTAAAACACAAACGTGAACTTGATACAAGCAGCAAGCCCCTGACTAACAGTAATCAATGAACTTCATTAAATTAGGTAACATAAAAGACTGTGATCTTTGCCAACATCCAATTCTAGAATATACAATTATATGGACAGTTTTTGCAATTTATACAAGATTTAAAAAATTTAAAAGTGGCTAGAAAAATGCAGAGAAGTTTTATACAGCATGAAAAATATTAAAAACAATACACATTGCACTGTCCCTATAGTCCTAACATAGGATAAAAATCACGGACACAGTTAAAGCAACAGCTCCCATCTGCTGGACCAAATCAAGGCAAGTCAGACAGCATGAAGCAACACGTTTCCTTAACTAGACACTGCCAACACTGCAGTGCAGCGCCTCTGTTGCACAGAACTTTAAAAATCTGTACCTACAACAGATACCCTCATGGCAGTCAAGAGATCATTGGCAAAAAAAAAAAAAAGTTGCACCTACAGGAATTTCTCTGGCTACTTCCATTGGATCCCAGGGATGACATTGCCGAGAGGTTTCAAAGAGCAGACAGAAGATGGGAGCTGTCCAAGCCTTCAGTTACCAGGCAGCTCCACTGAAGTGCATCCTCTGTGCTGAAGAACAAAGGGACTGGAGAAAGAGATGCAGGCAGCCTTGCTTTTAAATGAATAGTGCAGGGCTCTACAGTTTTTCAATTGGTTGCTGATGCACATCGGCTCATACAGGGACATTACCAGCTCTGCTTCTATGAAAGCTGAATGTGAACTGTCAGGATCGCTGGTGCACACAGATTCATGAATCTATTAGGGGAACGTACCACATGCTGGTTGAGAAAAAGGGGTGGAATAAAAGCTATACTATTACCTAACAACGGTACTCCTTAACAAGTATCGCCTACATTAAATATATTAACGTTTGTGCATTGAGGAAAAATGTTACTAGGAAATATGGGAGAAAAATAT
>NW_017307051.1:177346-191111 GCF_000935625.1 Nanorana parkeri | reverse complement strand
TGGCAAGGCAACACACTAAAGCTCAATAAAAGAAAACAAGCTAAATACATTCCAGGAGCATGAAAACAAAAGATGTTTTCTTCTTTAGACAGTAGAAAAGCTTGTCCCTTGCCAGCATGATGCAGAGTGGGAACCTTGCACTCTGTGGAGAAGCAGTGATTTCTTCTAAGAGATCTGACATCAGTAGGAGCATGAGGTTAGCTGATTGCAGAGCCATTTGCATGATTTTATAGGGGGCATGTTGGACCTCTGCAATGACACCACTGCTTCTCCACAGAAAGTAAGGATTGCACTCTGCCGCTGCTGGCAGAGGACAGGCTTTCTACTAAGGCTGTGGCTGTTTTGGGAAGAAATTAACTGCATCACATTCAAACACCTCTCGTTTGGATGCGCATATAATGTATTTAGCCGATTGAAACTTAAGGTTCAACTGGGTTTTAAGTATTTGAAAACAAAGACATACAGCAGGTAAACAGATATAAGCGAGCAATAAAAAAAACAAAATGTGTGAACAGTCCGTTTGGTTGAAGAAGAGGTAAGGAACATAGGTGGCAAAAAAAGACAGCAAATACATTGAAGGAACATAAACAAAACAAGCAGAATAAAGAAAATACACATTAATAGGACAACATTTTCATTAAGAGACCTTTTCTTCCAAAAACACCTTTAAGCAATATACATGAATCAGGAATCTGGTCCTTGACCATGTAGAATCTGGTCAAGAACCTCACTGCTGTTCTGTACATAAGAAACAATGGTAGGCAGCAATATTGTACTATATGACTCATCCTTAAAGGCTATTTGTTGCTGTTGCTATTTGCTTCTCTAGATTAACAATGAACATAATGATCTGAGTGCAAGATATATCTCACAAAGCGTAATTTATAAAAAGCCAAAGAAAATAAATGAGGAAAACAAAACAACTCCCAGGTAGTATTCATCAACAAAATGTATTGATCCGATATTGACCTGTCAGAAAACCAATTTATAAGGTTCACCACAAGAATGCCATGCATTGATTCCCATTCACCAACATTCATTAAACACACCTTCATATTGCATCAAAGGCCACGAAAATAAACCTATGGTTTTAAAACACAAACGTGAACTTGATACAAGCAGCAAGCCCCTGACTAACAGTAATCAATGAACTTCATTAAATTAGGTAACATAAAAGACTGTGATCTTTGCCAACATCCAATTCTAGAATATACAATTATATGGACAGTTTTTGCAATTTATACAAGATTTAAAAAATTTAAAAGTGGCTAGAAAAATGCAGAGAAGTTTTATACAGCATGAAAAATATTAAAAACAATACACATTGCACTGTCCCTATAGTCCTAACATAGGATAAAAATCACGGACACAGTTCAAGCAACAGCTCCCATCTGCTGGACCAAATCAAGGCAAGTCAGACAGCATGAAGCAACACGTTTCCTTAACTAGACACTGCCAACACTGCAGTGCAGCGCCTCTGTTGCACAGAACTTTAAAAATCTGTACCTACAACAGATACCCTCATGGCAGTCAAGAGATCATTGGCAAAAAAAAAAAAAAGTTGCACCTACAGGAATTTCTCTGGCTACTTCCATTGGATCCCAGGGATGACATTGCCGAGAGGTTTCAAAGAGCAGACAGAAGATGGGAGCTGTCCAAGCCTTCAGTTACCAGGCAGCTCCACTGAAGTGCATCCTCTGTGCTGAAGAACAAAGGGACTGGAGAAAGAGATGCAGGCAGCCTTGCTTTTAAATGAATAGTGCAGGGCTCTACAGTTTTTCAATTGGTTGCTGATGCACATCGGCTCATACAGGGACATTACCAGCACTGCTTCTATGAAAGCTGAATGTGAACTGTCAGGATCGCTGGTGCACACAGATTCATGAATCTATTAGGGGAACGTACCACATGCTGGTTGAGAAAAAGGGGTGGAATAAAAGCTATACTATTACCTAACAACGGTACTCCTTAACAAGTATCGCCTACATTAAATATATTAACGTTTGTGCATTGAGGAAAAATGTTACTAGGAAATATGGGAGAAAAATATTATCCTTTTGCAAAAAAAAAGCCCTTGTAATTAGGTACCATCCCCCTTCTTTACAGGAACATAAGCAGGCTTCCAAGATCCTTCTGGGGGGTTTTAACATTCTTGTCACTGCTCGTTCCTATTCTATATAAGGTTTTCCCGCATGTTCATGGGAGAAATAAATATAACACTGCTTTAAGGTTATAAAGTTCATGGACATTTGCAGTTTAATATGTTGTGGTTTCATTTCACTGATCATTTATCAAAAGCACTAATATTTTCTGCCAACACAGAACATTATTTAATTTGTACAGCCTAAAACACGTTACCTATATAGTAATAATACTATTTCAGCATGCTGGAGTCATCCTGCAATGGGTTGTCATCTTGCAATGACAGATTTTGCAATGTCTTCCTAAATTAACACGTTGAAATCAAATTTTAGTTTGCACCCCAGAAAAAAAAATCCTGCTCCAATAAAAGCGGCGCTAAAAACTCAGGAGTCAAATCTCTCAAATGCATTCTACCCTATTAACAAAAATGTAGCTTATTCATGTATCACTCGGCTGCAGATCCTCCAATCATCTCTGAATTCATGCCGACACAGACCTTCCTTCTGGAGGGTGGCTACTTTTGTTCCACATGGTCTCTGTGTGTGTTCTAAAGTAGCCATCGCTCAAAGCTCACTCCCATGAGACTACAATCTCATGTTTGGTTACCTATTTTGTATGGAGATTGTAGTCCATCACAGGAGCCAGCTTGGAGTGGTGGTTTCTTTACAACACACACAGAGACTATGGGGAACAATAGTAGCCACCCTGCAGAACAGTGGTCCTCAACATTTCTAGGGCCGGGACCCCTTGGTAACATTTGCCAAATTGTGGTGACCCCCAATGGTAGAACTCCCAAAATTGAGTGAACTAAACGTGAGATTGTAGCGAGTTTAGAGTGGTAGCTACTTTACAACACATACAGGGACCATGGGGAACAAAAAGTAGCCACCCTCCAGAAGGAAGGAAAGTGTCAGCACCAATTCAGAGATGGATTTCAGAATCCTTAATGCATTTCTGAGATTAAACCCCTGAGTTTCGGGTCACTTTAAACGTAACATCTCCCATCTGAATAAAGATTTAGTCTTATACATTATTATAAAGACACCTCCTCAAGTGTTTATATCCTTTATAGAGAGACAAGTGCTGCCCAGTTGTTAACCATCTGTACGCTGCATTGAAGTACAACTAATACCAAAATGTTGTCTTAATTTTGTATAGTGCAGAGCATGGTAAAAACACCTGCCTATTTTTTCTTCTGTGTAATTTGGGAGATTTTCCTTCATTTTGTGTCCTGACGATCCTGAAAATGAGAGGAAATCTCCCATGAGGGAATTGCCCTCCTTTACAGTTGTCACCAGAACAGGTGTCTACTTTTGGAAGATAGAAAAGCAGGAACGTCACCAGCACATCATGATAATGTGTCAAAAAGTAAGTTTTCTTCTACTGACGCATATTGTGCAATGTTTCGGGGCCACACAGGGCCTCCTTCATCAGGCTTAATAAGACTACAATCTCAATACAAATTGGTAACCTAAACGTGAAATTGTAGTCCATCACGAGAGTGAGCTTGGAGTGGTGGCTACTTTGCAACACACACACAGGGACCATGGGGAACAAAAGTCGCCACCCTCCAGAAGGAAGGACAGTGTCAGCACCAATTCAGAGATAATATGAGGATCTACAGCCGAGTGATACCAAAAATGTATCTTATTTGTGTATTAGTTAAAGGTACTTAAATGCATTTAAGATTTAACTCCTGAATTAAGCGTCATTTTAAAAGAATACTATGACCCAACCTTTTGCCATAGCTTTCTTTAGGGTCACAGGAGAACATTTACTAATGTCTTCCTGTGACCCAAAACAAAAGCATATAGCGGGCTACTGCCCGCTAAATGCTGACAGTGCAGAGCTGCGCTGTGGCAGGGGAAGATCCCGACAATATTGTTTGACAGCTGCCAGGCAGCCAGCTGTGCCCGCCCCCTCTCCCGTCTGTCCCTCCAGTCAGAGTTGGAGGAACAGAGAGGGGAATCCCTGCAGGGAGCAGTGGCCGCCAGACACTGCACTCTGCAGGGAGAAGATCGAGAACTGAGCGATCAGTGGCGTGTGATCGCTCAGTTCTCAAATCAATAGAGCCGACGTGTGATATCTTCAGTGTGGGGATGAGTGTAATTGCCCATTATTCTCCTATAAACTCTAGATTATTTTTAAAACACATTATTGTAGTTATTTAGAGAGCGCTGAAAACCTATGCAGCACTTCACATACTGCGCATTCACATCAGTCCCTGCCCTTGAGAAGCTTACAATCTATGGTCCTTATCTCAAATACATATTAGGGCTGCCTTAGCCAGGAGCCGAATAACCTTACAGCATGATTTTGGAGTGTGGTAGGAAACAGGAGTACCCTTAGGAAACCTACACCAGCATAGGGAGAACATACAAAACGCCAGATAGTGATCTGGCTGGGATTTGAATCAGGGACCCTCAGCTACATGACAAAAGTGCTAACCTCTAAGCCATTCTGCTGCTCCATTTTCTGGCTAAATAATTAGAAGAATTTCTTACTTTAGTAAAGTGCTGATTTGACCATCCTGTGCTAGTTTTATTAAGGGGGGGGATGCACTGCATAGAGCATCAACACAAACTAAAAAGCAGCCTTGCAGCATGTCAGCTCCCCACAGGTAGTAAATCACTAAGCATGAAGACGGGGATGAAAAGGAGAACAAAATTGCAGAATTAATGGATGGGAACATAGAGAGATGCACAGTTAATATGCCAAAAATTACTTTTGCCCGCAGTTAAACTTTTATGTACCCATTGGTATTTTGTTTTTTACGTTTTACGACTTGGAACTCTTAAGATGAAATGAGATCAGGCAGGATGTGTAATATGGTTAATCCCTTCATGAAAAAGGTATATTAGCAAAAGGAATAATGTTTTTTAATTATTAAAAAGGAAAAAATTATTGACAATAGCATTAGGAAAGTCCTATACCTTAGTCATGGTAGGAAAAAAGCAAAAAAGCCTTTAAAGTAGATCACGCTAGAAAATGTATTACACTAGAAAGCTGATTTCTTAGAGTTAATTAAAACAAAGCCTTTCCCATCTAGTTATTTTGCTGTGTTGTGCTAGCTTTCGACATATCCCTAATCTAATTAACCTAAGGGTCTATGGAACACAGTGGGATAAATCTCCAGTCAACATAGGTACAATGTAACATCACTCACACTGGCAACCCTTTCTGAACCCATATTTAAAACAACATTAAAGCATAAAGGGTACATTGGATTGGTCACACAAGTTAAAGGTTGTTTAATACAATAACATTTTTGAGCAGAAATATTGGATCATAGGACAACTCCATTCAAACACATAACCTCTGAATATATCAAAGGATACCAAAAATGCTTACATTTTTACAATACCTACTACCTTCCTCTTTTCTTTCCTTTTGATTTAGGACTTGATAAGCCCAAGCAAGTGTAAACATTGCATTGTTTTTTCAGCCTCTCTGCATCTAAATTGTAACTGTAGGGAAAGAAGGAATTTGCTCTATACCCTTGTTTGATGCAATATGTTCCATGATTATAAGTACAGTGCAGCATATAAAATCATAATTTACAACTTATGGCACCAGTGTTATAGAGCAAAGTAACTGCAAACAGGCCCTGAGAAGCAGATGAACGATGAGAACGCAAAGCTTTGCACTGGCCGCAGTCTTTGATGAAAGCTCTCATAGGGGAAGAAAAGGCAGATGTAAAAAGATTATGCCTGAATATAATCTTTAAAGAGAAACTCTGGCCAGTAGAAAACGTAACCCTTGCAGTGGGACTAACTGCTCATTTTAGTCTATGGTCTAAAATAAAAAAATACTCGCCTGAACCTCAGACCCAGCTGGCAGCAACAAGTGTGCCAGAATTATGCTTCCAGTGGTACTAGCATGTTCAGATAATGAAACAATGAAATGGGCAGGTTAGACAACTTGTATATATGTTGTGGCAGTGCGTGGCAATGCCACGGAGTATGCTGGCAACACAATCACCCAGGACTCTCAGCCAGAGGGGCTGAGAGGTTCCAGAATTTAAATTGTTTTGCAGGGAAGAAGCTGGCCTTTCAGCTTCTTCCGTTTTTTCCAGATTGTAGCTTGGATCTGACTCTCTGGAGATTTCTTAGAGTTCTGGGTGGGATGAAATCTCCAGTCCTGAGGTCAGGTGTTGCCGGTGATCAGGTGGCCGAGAGCAGCTTCGTTAACAGCCAGACCAGAGCTCAAGGGAGGCGTTGGTGTGGTGTGGGCTGCAGGCACATGAGGGCTCCTGCTGGGAAGTGGGACAGGTTGTGTCCAGGAGTCAGGCGGATTCCACCCAGAAGCCAGAGTGGAGCCAGGTGGCTGTGTGTGCGCTGGAGGCACCTGTGAATCAGCCAAAGGGGCTTAGTAAACCTGTGACACACAAGGGATGTGTGGAAGAGAGTCACATGGAGTATATGTGACAATCTTGAGTTGGTGAGATATGGTCTACTTCCTGAAATATAAGCAGATTGCATGTTGTGTTGCAGAAGAAAGCTATTTTCTGTTACAAGAGAAATAAAAGACTGTCCTTTTTATGTTAACATGGCTTCAAGACTGGTCCTTAAGTGTTCACCATATGGGTTATATTCCCCAAACATCACAATGTTAAGTCATTTGTGGTGCTTATATCCACTTTCTCTTCTTGGTTATATAAAATTGAATTAAAATTACTTTGGTGGGAGCACCTGCCCATACTTTAAGGGAATACAACCCCATTTAATTAAATATTGGCTTCGGATCCCTAATTCTCTTTAAATTTATAAAGTTAGAAAACTTGACCCACTGTTTCTTCAGAACTAGATCTTAAGAGTTAGTGGGTTGAGGCATCCCATAGACAGTTCTTCAGCCTTTTAGAATAATCGGAAGTGCCAGCATAGACGCACTTAAAAAGAACTAAACATTCACAAAACAGGTTCCCTAAACCTGCATTTTCCATGCATTATATTTTTAAGTATAAAAGAACTATCCGGAGAACAATTCATCAATTTTATAATTAACTCAATTTAGACAATTATTTCATATACTGTAATTATATGCCTCCTGCTTGAGTTTACCCATTTTCCAATTGTGGAAAATTAATAGAGCAACTGTTGTTGCAAATGTGTCTCCGTATAATCCATATAAAACAAGTAATTAGGACAAGTCCTGACTGTGTAGTACTTACTTAGCCTTGGTTCACTTTAGCGGCAATGTGCGTTTTAATATATTTTAGCACATTGCAGCAGCAGTAAATGCTGAATAGTAATTAGTTTTACAGTTCTGTTCAGTAAATGAAATGCCATTTCAATTAGAACAATTTTTTATAAGCCCAGAGGGTGTGTGAAGAAAACACAATTCAGACTTGTAAAACTAAAATGGCTTATCCACATAGCATGGGAAAACATTATGGAGTTTAGCACTGCCTTTATTGAAAACAAACACAAATTAACGCAATGTAATAACTTGGAAAACTAATTGCTGCCCAAATAGGTCTTGCTGATAAGAGGAAGTAAACTTAAATTAATTTGCCTACAATTATAGGCAAGTAACTTACGTAACGTGTACATATATTGCCCACAGGTCGGAAAATCTTTTATCAACAGTTATGGGAGACAAAGCAAACCTTAATGAATTATAAGGATTTATGGAAACTGCCATAGACCTCTTCATCTCCATGGCTACAATGCTGATCCCATGGCTTAAAGCAGACCATGCACCTAAAAAGCAAAGTTACATATTATACCCACCTTTTCCCTGGCCTCCGCCCACAGTGCCTAGGCATCGGTAATGTCAACCTCTATCCGGTGAATGTAGAGTACTCTAAATTTCACTAAGAAGCCCATCTCAGCACCCGTGAGAGTTGGAGTACTCAGCATTCTCCAGGACCTCAAGATGTCACCCCCCCCCCACCACCACCGAGTCTGAAGGAAAGGAGAGTCAGATATCTTTTTTTTCCTGTACAAGTGTAAAGGAGAATTTTATTTTCAGTGATTCAGTTGGGGATGCGAGTCAAAGGGTAAACAAGTACTTTCTAAAGCTGGCCATACACTCCTATATTTTTTTCCGTTCAAACTGCGAGCTGAACAAAAATACTGTAGATTACAGTCCAGTAGATACTGTAGATTATTGTCCTGCTGCATCATTAAATTTCCACCTGAGGAACACTGACCACACAGTATAGTATAACATTATACAACATACACAAAAGCAACCCCATAACCTAGGGCAACATTGTTTCTTCCTGGACGTAAGCCTCTAGTTGAAAATGTTCTGATTTTGTCTTGCATGCACAGGATGCCCGAGATCTATACACAGATTTTCAATATACTGTATTTCAAACTGTAAAGGCCATCACAACTCTTAATGTTTATTGGAGTAGTTCATGGATTTGGAGGCGTGTTTGGATCACTAAGTTGAATATCCTATCTTTTTTCAGCTTCATTTTGCTCATAGGCCGTCGAGCATTGGCCTCCATAATTTGTTGACACCTAAAAGGAATTTATCAAAACTGGAGCAGACAAAAATCTTGAGCAGCTGTAAACGGCAACCAATCAGCTTCTCTTTCATTTTCAAACCTTAACTGAACAAACTGAAGAGAAAAGCGGATTGGTTGCCCTGGGCAACTGCTCTAGATTTTTGTCTGCTTGAGTTTTGATAAACTCTCCTTACAAATATTTTCTGTACACCTAGCTGCAAACAACTCTAAAGCATAGAGCATAAAACAGCTACCCTCATGCTTAACCGTTGACAAGTAGTTCTTTTCTTTGTTTTTTTTTTCTCTAAAACATGCATTTAAACCAGTCCGTTTCTGCTTCATCTGACCACATCACTTTGTTGCAAAATGAATTAATCTTCAAGACCAATTGAAATCTCACACATTTCTTCTTTTTAAATAGACCCACACCTTGCTTGGCAACCAATTTATTTTTGCTTGGAAATTACATAAAATTCCCTTTTCTCTCAGTGAAAATGCTGCTTCCTTCCCTAACAATGCAGTGTTCTATGTTGGCAGAGAACACAGCCACATCACGAGTGTCCTCACAAAAGGAGGTTTTGCAGAGAAGAGAAGGAGATATATCTGACCAGCTCTGCTATTAAATGTTAAGTAATGGGAGCACAAGGTCTAACTCTAGAACAAGACTGTCCTACACTCTGCACAACTGCTGTAACATGAAAATGGAGATAAGCCTATGAAAACTGAGGTGTTGTATCTAACTACACATTATTTCTGTATCTTCAGTTGCATTTGATGAGAAGTAAACTTTACTTTTAATTTTTTTTTATATCTGTGAGGATCATATATGTACAGGCAACAGCTGAGAGTGAATCAGTCAACCACTAATGCCATGACAGCCTACAGCATGCAACATAAACTGCCTAAAGGAAGAACAGTTGATGTTGTCTATATGGCATCCAAACCGATAATGTATTCATTCTACCATATTTCACTGCTATTCTATAAAAAGATTAGCATATGCAGCAAGAAAAACGACTAGAGTATCTTCCTTATAGTGTAAAGCGCTGAGCAAACTGTTGACGCTATATGGATCCTGCGTAATAATATAATAATAGACCTGAAGTAGAAACAGTCATACAGGTCAAAGAACATCATTCATGGTGTTGTTGTGACATTCTTTAAAATACAGTATATATATATATGTATATCTTATTGAAACTGAGGTGCATATACTTGGCCCACAATATGGTTGCCACAAAAGCCCAAGTTTTATGAAGCAAAGCTCACTGTGAATAATGACCTGAAGGATGCACCATATGTCAGCTGAAGTTGAGTCTTCAAACCATCAGGAAGTCCTCTATTCCCTGATCACTGACAAGATTAAAGTGTAGTTCCACTTCTGCAGTCAAATTTGGGAAAACCCCACTATATGTTTGTTATGTGTTCCTATATACACACATACACATCATACCCATTTTTGTTTTCCTTTAGAAATATATTTTTTACCTTTTAGATATTTATGTGATGAAGAAAACCTTTGTGCAGATTTCTACTCTGAGCAGTTTGAGAGTAATACTAGAGGGACAAATTGAGGGACAAATTGGGGGACAGGCTGACCTTCCTCTCATTAACATACAATGCCTCTAAGTCTTTAACCTTTTGTCAGGATAGTGTTCAAATCTAGTTTACAACTGATAATGAAATATGCCAACACAGTACAGACAGGTTTAATTAAAGTAAACATAACATTTCACAGGCCCCTTAATATTACTTAGGGGGACACTTGATAGGCTATTAAGCAAGTATAAAGCACTTAAAGTGATATTAAAAGGCAAACATTTTTTTCCCTCCCCCCCATGTTAATGTTAGCACTTACCTTAAATTATGTCTCTTTTTCCAATCTTCCTCTTCTTTCCCCATGTTTTCATGTGTCCCTCCAGCGGTGTGACATCACTCCGATCCAGCGCTGACTGCTCTGTCTCTCCCATCTGTCTCTCCCGGCCAAGAATCGGAACTGCGCATGCGCCCGCCCCAAGATCCTTTGCGGCCCTACGAGCAGTTCCTGATTCTCGGCGCGGGAGCGAGCAGCGATAACGAGGTAAGTTTAAAATGATTTTAAGCTGTGTTTTTTTTTTTTACACTTCTTGCCTATATCTACTGCTTGCTAGCAGTAGATATAAGCAAAAAAAAACGGGGGGTTTAGAACCCCTTTAAAGTAAAAAAAAAAAAATGGTCTTAAGTCACGCAATGGGAACTTGTAACAAAGGGTTTTCCCTATTTGGCTGCAAAATTGTAAATACACTTTGAAGAAGTCCAGGTTTTCTTTTTTTAACCCTTGGAGTGGGCTACCCCACACTGCAAGGGTTAAGTGCTCGTTTTGGTCTAGGAGCAAAATTAAAGAAGATACACTAACCTGGTCCTCGGTCCTGCGGCAATGACCACTCACCTCTCACCCCCCACTCCAGCTGCTGTATGTTGATCGGCATCTTGATGTCTAATGGAGGCTGCAGAGACTTGTTTAGCAGCCAGGCTGGACAAAAGGATCAGGTGAGTATATTTTCTTTATGTCCCTAGACAAAAACAAGCACTTAACCCTTGCAGTGTGGGGGTAGCCCACTGCAAGGGCTTATTTGAATAAATTCTGGGGTTCTAATTTAAAGTTCTTCTAATTCTACTTTATGGTAAGTAACATCACCCGTGATACAAAATGTAAGCAGGACAAATTGATTTATTATGTTTGCCTATAAATTTGTTACAGTAGAAGTCTAATTACTTTTCTGTTCCGGCACACTGCAGTTCATTTAAAAGGACCATGCCCAGAGCGAATGACGCTGGCAAATTAAGACAAAGTGGAAGCATGTTACTATAATTAGTGATCCAGAGCGTATTAAATCTCTTTGCTGATTTCCCTTTAAACAACACATTTATACCTTATATATAAAACCCACAATACTGGCTAGTTAGTCATATTTTTATATACATTACAGTACAAACACAGAGTAGGCCTCTATGGTTATCTCATTAGGCACATGTGGATTAACTTTTACTTTGAGGTCTTGATATTGCTCGGCACATATGTTATTCATGATTATTTTATTTTTCTTTGATTGACACATTTTATTTTGCAAAGAACACTAAATATATTTGTATGTTTTGTTCTACATATGAAAAAAGTGTTCATTGTCGTCACCAATTTCTTAGCACTCCCACTTTACTTCCAAGTAAGCTTATCCAAACACATAGCTTAAAAGGTTAACTATGGTCAAAAACAATAAATATGTAGTTCTATATTGAATTTCCCATACACCCCTAGGATGCATCTCCTCAATGCACAATTTTCCCCTGTCCTGTACTTCCTTGTGTCACAACTCGAATAACAAACATGTCACCAGCACACTGATTAGAGTGATTAGCAAAAGTCCATTTAATGAAAAATTGCCATTCAATGCAAGCACTTTTGGGGTCAATGCAAGCACTTCTGAGTCTGATGAAGGGGACCCACTGAGGCCCCGAAAGCGCTTGCATTGAATGGCAATTTTTCATTAAATGGACTTTTGCTAATCACTCTAATCGATGTGCTGGTGACATGTTTGTTATTCGTGTATTTGTCACGGCACCATCTGTGGTCACTACGAGCACCCACAAGTATTTTCAGGATTCCCATTAATCCGGTAAGGAATGCAGGATACACAGATTATCATATATTTGTGTCACAACTCACAGAGCCTACCATCTGAACTACAACTCAACGTCTGAACAATGTAACATCATCATTGCTTGCTTAAAGCAATACATTATGGGCTACGTAGTCTAGCAAAATTGAGAATTCATCACATCAAGCAGCAGGGAAAGAGAACCAAAGCACACTGGGAATCCAGGAAGATGTTGAAAGTGAAGTGCACAGGGAAGGCAGCACTTACTACATAAAGGATTTTTTTTTCAAGTAAGCTTTGATTGGATTATCAAAAAACTCTAGGATGTATTCCTATTACACTGCTGATGTTATAACAGGATAGTAGATGCAACTCCTTTATAAACAATAAATATGTAGTTCTATATTGAATTTCCCATACACCCCTAGGATGCATCTCCTCAATGCACAATTTTCCCCTGTCCTGTACTTCCTTGTGTCACAACTCGAATAACAAACATGTCACCAGCACACTGATTAGAGTGATTAGCAAAAGTCCATTTAATGAAAAATTGCCATTCAATGCAAGCACTTTTGGGGTCAATGCAAGCACTTCTGAGTCTGATGAAGGGGACCCACTGAGGCCCCGAAAGCGCTTGCATTGAATGGCAATTTTTCATTAAATGGACATTTGCTATTCACTCTAATCGATGTGCTGGTGACATGTTTGTTATTAGTGTATTTGTCACGGCACCATCTGTGGTCACTACGAGCACCCACAAGTATTTTCAGGATTCCCATTAATCCGGTAAGGAATGCAGGATACACAGATTATCATATATTTGTGTCACAACTCACAGAGCCTACCATCTGAACTACAACTCAACGTCTGAACAATGTAACATCATCATTGCTTGCTTAAAGCAATACATTATGGGCTACGTAGTCTAGCAAAATTGAGAATTCATCACATCAAGCAGCAGGGAAAGAGAACCAAAGCACACTGGGAATCCAGGAAGATGTTGAAAGTGAAGTGCACAGGGAAGGCAGCACTTACTACATAAAGGATTTTTTTTTCAAGTAAGCTTTGATTGGATTATCAAAAAACTCTAGAATGTATTCCTATTACACTGCTGATGTTATAACAGGATAGTAGATGCAACTCCTTTACAGATTTTTTTTTCCTCTTTTTTCCCCCCACGAAGGTGGCTAGGTGTAAGAAACATTAGTGAGTTAGCAGGTCATATGGTGACAATACAACTGTGGCACATGGTCTACAGTACTTAAGCCCTATAAACATTAATAGAGGAATTTACAAAGACTGGTGATAAGTTTTGACAAGAACAGTTTCTTATATCTATGACAAGTGGAATCATTATCCCCAAATTCCCGTTTATGGCACTGACACCTCTGTAAATCTGTTTGAAACTGACAGAACTAGTAAATACTGACTATCTACTTGTAAAATAGTCCTTTTATAGAACTGGTTTATATATATTTGAGCTTAAATATTTAATATAATTATATAAAAATGTAGAATATAAAATAAA
>NW_017307051.1:175364-177328 GCF_000935625.1 Nanorana parkeri | reverse complement strand
GTAATAAAAGCCAACCTGTACATATTTATCTTGTTCAATATTTACATTGTTATTAAGCCAGTAAGGCCTAATTCACATGAGGCTTTAAGGCCTGGCTGCTGCTTTACAGTGGCAGGAATCACAGGTGGTTTTGGAAATAGCAAATATAAAAGCAATGCTAGCCTGACAGAGGCTGCAACTGTCCACACGTGTTTGGATGTAATCTGTGGTTAGAGGTAGATGATCCCTCCTTGACACAAGCTGGCATCTAGGGGCCAAGATCAGAAAACCCCTACTGTGTGTTAACATTATAGGACTGGCTGCCTGCGAAGTTTAGGGTGCACTAGAAAGGAATAGATAATAAGCTATGATTTCAGAGCCCCTGTTGTAAACTTCGAGACAAAGGAGATACCTTGTCGCACTCCTTACCAGAAAAACCCAAAGTTGAATGAGGGTGGGTTCTTGTAGTGACCTGCGGATGGCCCCCGCCACACAGTATAAATATGAATGTCACCAGCACACCAACAGTATTGCAGTCCAAAGAGTTTGTTTATTGGAACGTCATGTCACCAAAACTAGCGCTTTCGGAGCCATGCAGGGTCCCCTTCATCAGGCTCAGCAAAATAATCTTTATACCTATTGTAAACGTGTTGCACATTAGAACTATCTGACTTTGTTGCACGCATCGCAATAGCAAGAAAACTGTTGCATGGCTTTTTAAATAATTTAGTAAAAGACTTTTCAAAAGCCATAATACCAGAAAAGTGTTGCAAATGCTTTATTAAATCACCCTTTTTGTGAATTTGGTGTGTGTGTGTGTGTGAGAGAGAAGCAAGACACAAGAAAACAAATCTTAAGTGATAGTGAATTGGATGCACAGCTAATAAATAGCTGAATATCTCTGGATAGCTGGAGTAAAAGCGGTTCTGAATTTCCTTGTCAATCTTAAAGTAAAACTGTAAGAAATACACAATAATCCAAGGAATATAGTACCACATGGAACCCTCCAGTGCACATTGGGACCTTACCAGGTAAAGTTTGTATTTGCATAGAACTAGGAATGGTAGGCTTCTGCTACACAGAACAATTGATATTGGAATTATTTTGTATTACCTTCTGGTTTAAATTGCACCCATATTAATTATTTAAACACATTTTCACTGCTAAGGGTATTCAATATGTTTTTTTTTTAAGCAAAGCCCCTGGTGGTAAAAAATTGGAAGCAACAGCAGCATACAAAAATGACAGAAATACCTTGTGGATGCCAGTGATTTTGTGAGAAGTTCCAGGTCATAGCATTGAACAGCAATAGATGAATTGTGTTCTCAATAATATTTCATTTCTACCAACAACTTCTGCATAAATAAAACTGCAAAGCTTATCTGAGATTATGAAGTGCAATATCTATACTCAAGTAATTAATTTTTTAGGTAAAGATGTTCTGTAACAAAAAGGCCACACCCAGGCTAATAAAATGTGAACATTAGGTCATTTTAGCCATCTTCCTTACATTGGACTGCACCTAGAAAACAATTTTTTTTTTCTTCAAACAGCAAAGCTTCCTTTTGTAGGTGGATTTCAGTGCATTGTGAAAAAATGCACATTCTGTATTTTTTCTGCAATGCACCAGAGCTCACCTTAAGAGCCTGTTCACATGAGTTACAGGTCCTGATCTCATTTCCGGACCGTTTCCTGACCGTACAAAATGTGACATGTAGTATTTTTCTGTGTGCAGTAACGGACTGCGCACGTGAGAACTGTAGCCCATAAAACACATAGGGATACATTGGGATGCATATTTAGTGCAGGAACGTACGGATCAGGTCAGCACAGAAAACGGACGTCGTGTGAACAGGCCCTAAGTCACTATCCATGCAGTGCATCGAAAGAAATTAGCTGCAACTTTGACATTTAAAAAAAAAAAAGGCAAAAAAAAAAGTTACCCCGGCGCCCTGCCTTGTAATAACACAAGGCCCCACCCAACC
>NW_017307051.1:171764-174758 GCF_000935625.1 Nanorana parkeri | reverse complement strand
TAAAAAAAAAAAAAAAAAAAATCATTTTTTTTTGCTGGAGTGGGGCTGTCAGTATGTTAGCTGCAGTGCAGTGCGTTTGACGCGTTTTGCATTTCCGGACCGTTTCCTGACCGTACAAAATGTGACATGTAGTATTTTTCTGTGTGCAGTAACGGACTGCGCACGTGAGAACTGTAGCCCATAAAACACATAGGGATACATTGGGATGCATATTTAGTGCAGGAACGTACGGATCAGGTCAGCACAGAAAACGGACGTCGTGTGAACAGGCCCTAAGTCACTATCCATGCAGTGCATCGAAAGAAATTAGCTGCAACTTTGACATTTAAAAAAAAAAAAGGCAAAAAAAAAAAGTTACGCCGGTGCCCTGCCTTGTAATAACACAAGGCACCATCCACACTGACGGGACACAACGGGCACTAGCACATTATTTTAGCGTACAGCTACTGTAAATGGGCTCTTACAATTCCAAGATTGCAGATGCAGATGATACCCCCCAACTTTCTGAGATGAGAAAGAGGGACATCTTTCAGCAAAATATATTTAGGCAATGGACTCACCCCTGCCAAAACCCAGTTATGCAGACCATTTAACATGCCAAAAATGGTTGGTTAAACCCAGAAATGTTTAGCATTACTTTTTCTTTCTAATGGCTTTTAAAATATTAAGATAATTAAAAGAAAGAATTAAGGTTTTAGTGTAGAATAAAATTTATGGACGGTAAATAGAACCTTTTCATAGACATATATATGCACAGCAGACCAGACACAGGGACAACTGAGGATGAAATAAATACCCCTTTAAGAAAAGCTAAATAACAATATTTTTACTTGGGTTAATGACAACGACACACACATTACATTGTGCAATTAAGGAACATTAATAGCTTGTCAAAAAGAGGCAGTAGTGTATAACACAATGTCATAAAGCAAGTGTTTAAATATGGCAATGTAATTAAACAAGACAAACATGCCAAAGCCACTGGCTTATTTGCTATGCAAAAATGCATCTTCTGCACTTCTATGACCGACACCTGCCTAGCTGCCAACTTGACTTGGTGCTTGCTAACTGTGATGCTGCCGTCAATAGTTAAATTTTTTTAATGGATCTATGACAGTTGGGAGTATATTCACAAAAAATAAATGTGACTGTATGTAGGATTATTGCACGTAGCCTACAGTGAGGAAATTAAATTCAGGATTTGATTGGTTCCTAAGGGAAATGTGCCATTTCGGTTTGTTTCAATGTTATAAAAATCAGCCGACATGTTCCAATAATCCATGTAATTGATGTTTTTTAAGAGGGCCAAATAACACAACATAAACTAACACACATCTTGTTATGCGACAGCAAACCAACCTGAACAAATCACTGACTGATGGAGGTGCACTGCCATTCTTCCTAATTAAACTGTAATAGTCTTTTCCCTCCGGTTCTTGAGTTCTAATGTACCATGTGCAATTAAAGTAGCTATTAGCGCAGGAAGGTTTTAGACAAAAGGATCACACTGTCACAATGCTATATAATCACTTACAAACAAAGCCTAAACCAAAAAGAATGCTCCATCTTGGATGTTCTGTAGCTTAATGCCCAAACAAAAGCAGCAAAATTCATCACTAATTAAAAAAAAAAAATGTGTGGGCAACCACTGGCAAGTAAAGCAGCAATTTTATTTTTTGCCTCTCTTCAATTGCACATTACAGACATCTGAATAACACTAAAGAAAAGAAAATGACTGACACCGGAGAGGGAACAATGTTCTTTTTTCCTATAAAAATTTAAAATCTGCATGAAATCCTTTAAAGTGACACTAAATTCAGGAGTTAAATCTTAAAAATATATTCAGGTACCTGAACTTGTAACAGAAATGTACCTTATGTGTGTATCACTCAGCTGTAGATCCTCCAATCATCTCTGAATTCATGCTGACACTGTCCTACCTTCTGGAGCAGTGGTTCTCAAGCTGTGGGTCGCAAACCCCTGTTAAGTGAGTTGCCGCATGCCTTCTGCTGCTCTAGGCGAGAGGCTCCTCAGCCTACTCCTAGCGCGGCAGTGTCAGTTCTACCGCTACGCCACCAGAAGTTGCTGCAGCAGCTGCGGCCATGGAGGAACAGAGAGCAGGCGAGTGGTTTATTTCTACATTTAGCCCTGCTTTGGGCAAGCAGGGCTAAATGTATGAGCAGGGGAGACGGTCAAGTGATTTTGGTGGCTGTAGGCTGTGTTAACACTGAGACAAGAATGTTGTACACACAGCCTTCCTGTCACAGGGCTCCTGCATTGGAGTGTGAGATAGCAATAAAGTGAAGTAAAAAAAAAAAGAAATTGCTAAATGAAATTAAAAATATTTTAATAAATTTAAAAAAAGTGATAAAAAGTAAACAAAATAAAAAGTAAAAAAGATAAAATATATATTTTTTTAAATAAGTGAAAAAAGTAAAACCTAATAAAATAAAGAAAAAATTAAAACCAACCCCCGCCACCTGCATGCAAATAAATGCACATGTAGGGCATTGTGTTTAAAACAATTAATACTCTAACACAATGTGCATTAAAAGTTGAGTTCACAAATCTGACCCCCTCTTCCTCCCCCACTATACTTACCGTTGTCCCGCTGATCCCGGGCTCCGCTGTGCCCGGTGCGAGCCCGGGATCAGCATGTCGCCTGTGTCACAGGAGATCAGAGGGAGCTCGGTACACAAGCTCCCTCTCCTCTGCAAGAATGTGGAAGTGTTGTTTATTACATCACTTCCGCATTCTTGAGTCACTCTCCAGCTTCAGAAGCTGCAAAGAAGCTGATGGAGCAGATCTGTGCTTCATCAGCTTCTTTTGGGGGGTCCTAGGTGACATTAGGGGTCTTGGAGACCCCTGTCTCCATAAAGAGGACCTGTCACATATTTTGCTATCACATAGGGGGGGTTTATTAGCCCCCATATGTGATAGCAATAAAGTTTAGTGGAAAAAAAAGAAGGAAAACATTTTTTAAGTCCCCCCCCC
>NW_017307051.1:146626-171193 GCF_000935625.1 Nanorana parkeri | reverse complement strand
CCCGCTCGCATAATTTTTTGTATCACGACAAGTAGATTGGGCCCCTGCTTTAGTCCCTGGACAAGTAGTTTTTTTTTTTTATTTTCACACCCGAGAGAGAGAGAGGGCTGTGGGCGGGAAAGCTTCTGCAGTTAAAACTGCAGTGAGTGACACATGGACGAGAGGTGAGGGCCGGTACCAGGAGGGCTCCCCCTAGGGGTGGACCTACCGCCCATGCAGCCTGTGCGGTAGGAGAGGGAAGAGCCGTGCGGGCAGGTGCTGGGAGAAACTGAGCAGAGCTAGAGGGTGGGGCTGTCAGTGGCTCCCCAGGTGATTACTGTGCAGACTCTGGGATCGGACAGTGAGTGGAGAGAAAACTGGTGCGATCACTGCAGATCTCCACTGCCAGTTCTTCTGATGCTGGGGCATGTTGCGGGCACTGCTGGATGAGCTTGGCATCCAAGTGCATGGTGCCTAAATGTGACTGTTGGGGGTCACCACAAACCACCACTCCAAGCTTGCTCCCGTGATGGACTACAATCTCAATACAAAATAGGTAACCAAACATGAGATTGTAGTCCATCATGGGAGCGAGCGTCGAGCGGTGTCTATTTCACAACACACGCTGGGACCATGGGGAAGAAAAATAGCCACCCTCCAGAAGGAAGGACAGTGTCAGCTCAGCACCAATTCAGAGATGATTTGAGGATCTTCAGCTGAGATATTTGAGGATCTTCAGCTAAAAGGTGCCCATACACCTTACGACCATCGCAAGACTTTTGTCTTGCGATGGTCGTATGCTTATTGAAAGCTGGTACGATCTGCCCACCTTGGACGGGCAGATCGTACTTGCGATCATCGAAAGCCCGCCCCGCTGAGGGGCGGGCTTCCAATGACCGCAATGCAGAACCAGCGTGCGCACACCGGCCTGTTCCACAGCTATCGAACGAGCAGGCTAGAAACCGGTCTACAATCGTACGATTCTCGGCGGGTTTTCGAGCATGCTGGTTCGACAAAAGACGTGCGACCGTACAGTAGAAACGGTCGCACGTCTTCCTTCACACTGCTCGATTCTCGTACGATCGCGGGATTTCCCGCGATTCTCGTACGAGAATCGAGCAGTGTATGGGCACCTTTAGATACATTTTTGTTAATAGTTAACGTACTTTAATATATTTTTAAGATTTAACTCCTGAGTTTAGTGTCACTTTAAAGCCCATCTACTGGCTTTTCATTGAACCTTTGATAAAAAAAACCCCAACAGCAGCAATCTATCATCTTTGTTCAAATGACTTTCCATTTTGAGTTACTAAATATACAAAATTGTGGTGGAAATCCAAAAAGCTTTTAAATTGGCATTGTGGTTGTTTCAACTAATTTCTATGGCAACTGTGATCTAGTCACTCACAATCGGGAACAATGGAAACTGTGGGTGGAAGACTGCTGTGGACTGTCGAATTAAATGCAACAATTTTATAGTTTGAAGCAAAGGTGCCACAATGCTTCCATGTGTGCGGTCACATAGAACTGGATAAGAGCCAAGCTGCAATCACCATGGAATTCAGTGCCCGTTCTACTCTAGGATGATCATACCCGAGATAAAATCACAGCACTGAGGCTACACCACCAAGTTGAATTTATGTGATCAAAAGTTCAAATTATACAATAAACGTATAGAGGATTTATTACTCTGAGATTTTAAGCGATCCTGTGACCAGAATATGTGAAGAAGCTTGTTTTGCCGAGGGAGCTAAAATAAAGTTATACTCACGCGAACCACGACCCCGGCTTGCTGTTAGACTGGTCCCTCCAGCCTCTTTCCCTCTCTGCTCTAGCGGTCTAAGGTCCTGTGAGTCATCACATTCTATACAGCATATAGAATTGCTGAAGTGAAGGAGGTGACAGGGTAGAGGGAGTGGTGTACGAGCCAGCTGTTATCATGGTTTGGAGTGAGTATAACTTAGTTATTTTAGCTCCCTAGACAAAACAAACACTTAATGCTTGCAGTGCAGGGGTAGCTCCATCACAAGGGTTAAGATTTGATGCTTATGTTCTGCTTTCAGGCAAACCTGTACTCAAGATCAGAAAAAAAACATATGCAATAAAAAAAAAAAAAATAGAATGTACCTTTAACACTCTCCAGCTCCTTCCTGTAAGAAAACAAAGTTAGAGAGACATAAGAGACAAATTACAAACACAGGCCAGAGTCACTTACTTTACAACCCACCACTATTGCAATCATAAAGCAAATACACAAAATGATACTGAGGAAGAAAAAAAAAAAGAAAAGAAAGAAGAGAGAAGAAGATACTAATTTCACAGAATAGAGTCTGTAATAGTCATTCATAGCTAAACACATTTCAGAGCAAGCTAGAGATACAGTAAACTCCCCATTATCCGTCATCCACAGGGATTGGTAGGTTCCAGATAAAAGTAGTTTCTGGTAGCTTGAGAGTTACTATTAAAAATGGGTCTTACTAATGTCATACCCCATACTATACCATACCATACCAAACTCTGTATTGACTTCATATTGATATTGAAATGCAGTAATCAAAAGCAAATCAAGACAGACACACGATCATTTCCAGTATAATACATGCCGCAGATCAGCAAAACAATGAGTACACAGGGATTTTTTTTTCAGCACAGTGGTGTAGTGGTTAGCGCTTCTGACTTGTAGCACTGGGGGGTCCCTGGTTCAAAACCCAGCCAGGTCACCATCTACAAGGAGGTTGCATGTACTCCCTGTGCTGTTGTGGGCTTCCTCCGGGTACTCCGGTTTCCTCCCACACTCCAAAGACATGCTGGAAGGTTAATTGGCTCCTGTCTAAATTGGCCCTCATATGTATGCATGAGAGATAGGGACCTTAGATTGTAAGCTTCTTGGGGGCAGGGACTGATGTGAAAGTGCACTGTGTAAAGCACTGCATAAAATTGCCTATATAAAATACCAAAATAAATAATACCGGATAACAGAGTGTACTGTATCATGGTTGCCAAAAAATGAAAAATGATATTTAATATATTTGCTAATGTAAACCTGGGGTAAATCCCAATTTAGTGAGCTCATATATTATACGGACGAACACAGTTAGCAAGCTTAAAAGATATAGTACAAAGTACAGGTTAAAACACACAAGGATTTGAAGACAGGGAAGGCGCACATGCTAAATACATGGTATTGTCCCTTTAAAGACTAGCTGGCAGATTTCACTTGCAGAACAAAGACATGACAAAGAGCACTGCAAACTGGAATTATCTCACTTCCTGCCTCTCTGGAGCCTTATTGTAGCTGTTCTAAACCCGTCCACAAAGCTTAAAGTGCTCTGTTCTTAAAGCAGACAAATTGAGTCTTATTCTGTAATAATTTAGCAGTCTCAATTATGCCTCTTTCAGGTCTGCATCAAATGAGAAGGTAAAAAAGCTATTGTGGGGTACAATATTTTGAGAATGGTTCTATAATTGGATTTTTTTTTTTTTCCGCTGTGAAAGTACTCATTAGTGGAAACAGCAGAAGATACTTTATCTTTGGTTGGCAGTTAAAAGGTTCACCAAGCTGAAATGAAGTGAGTGCAGATTAAATACACAATAGCAGATTAATTCAGTAAAACAGCTCAAGGAAAAAAAGGTGGCAGGTTCGAGAGTCAGTACCCAGAATTAAAACATTATCTGTATTAATGTATCATAGGATACAGCTTTGCTTATCCCGAACATGAAATGTATCAAACGACAGCTCATCATTACATCATGGACACTGTCCGTGACTTGTTGCAATACAACAATGGATACTCTGAAAGAGAATGAAGGGATATGGTACTTGAGGGACACAGCACATGCCTTGTGGAGGAAATACCTCATTAATCTGGATGCATAAATACCAATATGTCTCCACTCTCAGAGAAGAGTAGCATAGAAACAGCCATAATTTGCACTTTTTTTATTATAGAGGATTACAAACTTACAAGCACCTTGAGGTAGATGGGAATATACCCATTGTAAAGGATAACAGGACTTCAGATGACACGTGATGTTAGTATTAAATTACCAGAACGAGCGAGAAAGAAAGAAAGCGAGCGGGAAAGAAAGCGAGCGAGCAGGAGTATGGTTTTAAAAATTGTTTCTTTCTATGGGGAATGAGTTTGATTAAAATATGTATATCTGAGATATAAAACAGAAAGACTCAGCAAGTATAGATTGTAAAAATTAGGGGGGAAAAAGGGTCCAGTTGAAGTGACAGCAACGGGCGACATTGAGCTGTACATTAGAACAGCTCCATTGAATAACATTGGCGGTGACTTCTCGCCATATCGCGCGGCAAAAATGCGTGAAATCGCACGGCAATCCGCTCAGTGTGATACTCAGCATTTAGCTTATTGGTGGTTTCAGCAATTATTTGTTCTTCAGTATCCATAATAACCAGTCAGGACTTATTCTATACTGGTCTGACGCCAGTAAAGTTAATTCTGGTTATAAAAGTACACTGCACATTTAACTAAAGCTGGCCATACACGGATTGAATTTCGGCCGTGTCCAGGCTAACTCAGCCAAAATTCGAGCAGTGTATAGAGTTTTGGATTAAAAGTACCATGTTTGTGTTTGCAGGTGACACCAAGCTATGTAGTGGAATAAAGTTCTTACAGAATATCTCTAACTTACAAGCAGACCTGAATGCACTGTGTGACTGGGCAACTATCTGGCAAATGAGGTTTAATGTTCTAGGGGGGAGTACAACTGGGGGATTCAATTATGAGAAGGATCTAGGAGTTCTGTTAGATCAAAGACTCAATAATAAGCATTTCCAGGATAATACATGCCGCAGATCAGCAAAACAATGAGTACACAGGGATTTTTTTTTCAGCATAATAGCATGCAAAGCCAAGCTGCCGTTTCTAAAGCAACCAATTACTTGTACTTGGACCTGAAAAAGTGGCATCGGGACATCCCTACTGGTTATTATTATTTATAGATAATAACACCAGAGATTGTTGATCCCCGGAATATCCGATTGCCTTATGGGATCAGAAAGGGATTTCTTTCCCCCTGTTGGAGCAAATTGAACCATGCTTTATAGGAGGTTTTTCCTTCTTCTAGAAGACTGATACAAAGTTCTGTTTATGGAGGTTTTCAATTCTCTTATTCTTTTATATACAAGTTCAACTTGAGGACGTTGTTACTTTTATCAACCACATTCATTTTTGTTGCATTTTCTTGTACTCCTCTAACTAATACATGCCTCATACATTTTCAGTATGCTCAGCTGTGATTTCACATTCAAACCAACTGAATACGATCCTAGACTAAAATGCACATGCGTTAGGTGTGAACATAGCTTTACGCAGCTGAAGGAGTCTATTTATTTTGAATGGATTCAAATATAAAATATTTTTAATGCAAGGTCCACTTTAAGAAAATACATACACGAATAGTATTGAACAAATGTTATTTTGACACATAGGCACTGCCTGCCTTCTACTGCCAAACTACTGCTTGGCATGAGAAGCTTCTTCTTCAGCAACAATGTTTGCGCATAGTTCAGATTCAGATATGCTAGAAATAGTATTTATTGAGGTTTTGAGGCTTCTGGAAGATTGCGCATTCATTGCTGGTTATACTTTGTGGTTAAAAAAAGCAACACATTTACAAAAATGGTAACACTGCCTGCAAGATGCTTTAGCATACTAAACCACATACAGGTTTGTTTTTTAGATGAAATGTTTAAAATTCATATGAAAACACCCTGCATTGGTATATCTGCTAAGCAATTAAAGCAGATATAAGCCCGCACTAATATAAACAGTAGCATAAGACTGACTTATAATTTTTCATGATCTTGCCATGTTTCATACAAACATGGAACTTCTATGCACCACCAAAAAAAAAACAGACTGCAAACGAATGTGACTGCCACCTAAAAGAAAACATGGGTGTCTCACCAGAGGGGTGGACCTCATGGGGGAGAAAAAAAAAAAGAAGGAAGGAGGTCTAAATGCACTTAGTGTACTACCACATCAAAGCCTTTTGAATTCCACTATGCCCAATGTGTTTCATCCTGTAGGACATCAGAGGCTGGAGACACTTAAGGAGAACTATGGAGCAACCTATTTCGCCCATAGTTCTCCTCAAGGTCACAAGAGGACATATACTATGTGGCCCAAAACTTAGTATACAGAGGACTATTGCCCGTCATATGCCGAGAGCGTCAAAGCAGGGATGGATTACGACAATAGTGTAGAGATCCACCCCACTGGCTGATTGACAACTGTTTCTTCCACTCTAAAGGCAGAGCCAGCTGTGCCCGCCCTCTCCCCCTCGTCCATTCCTCCAGTCATCGCTGGAGAAACTGAGAGGGGAGGTGTGTTCGCTGCCTTCCCAAATCAATAGATCCAATGTGTGACAGCTTCTTTGTCACAGGTCACCTTGAATTATGGGGATGAGTGTTTTCCACTCACTCATAATTCTACTTTTAATCACACTTAGTAATTCAGTATCTTCAGTACACGATGACATCCTTTAGGATGAAATGTATTGGGCAGAGAGGTTTTTAAGTAATTTATGCTTAATAAATCCTTTTATGCTTAATAAAAGCCCTTTAAAAACAGTAATTAGAGTTCATTCTCCCTTTTTCTTTGGATGCTTTTATGTGGAAAATGAAACTTACCTGGTAGGAGTCTGTAGAAGAGTATAGTAGACAATCTGCAGTATTACTTGCTGGTGCAATTGAAGTCAAGAGGCTTTCGCCAGGCACACTACTGTGTGTCACATTTGTTTACAGTCTGACCCTCACAGAGGTGCATAGAACTTTCAGGATTGTATGAAGCACTGCATTAATCACAGAAAATGGTACACGGAGCATTTATATGAGTGTTATAGATGCTGCTAACCATTTCACTTTTGAATGGAGGACATGTCTGCTAAGCCAGTGGTTCTCAATCTGAGTAACCTCAGGACCCACATTGTCATTGGTCATTAAGTTATGACCCAAGTTGCACCGCAATGGAAAGCAGGGCATTAGGGTACTGCGGGAGATCGGATTGTGGGTGGGAGGTGTGTTTGGTTTCATTCAAATGAATGGCAATGCAACACACCTCCCACACCAGAATTTGTGGTAGGTGCGATTTTGCGTGGTACAGTGCGTTAATCGCAAGGGACTGTGTGATTTATTACACTGTACTCGTGTGAAGGGGCCCTCAGAAACACAGAGACACACACAACCACAGACATAATATCACACTCAATTTTTCTAAGATCCACCCAGTCTCCCTATCTCTCGAGAACTGTAGTGGATTCTCATGGGGTCCAGAGTGGGCTACTGTGCTGTGATGGAGCTCCATTCATACGTGCATTGCTTGTACAGCTCCCTTGCATGCCCTGTAGAGGTGCCAGGAGCCATAATGTAATTCCGGTCCAGGCACCTCTACGGGGCTTGTGAGGGAGCTGTAAGCAATCCATAATAAAAGTCACCAGCACATTGGCTGTATGCCGCATGTGACAATTTCATAAAAAGTGCTTTACTTCTTGCACACATCCTTTGAGTGCCTGCGACTTTTATTATGGACTGTATCCGACACAGTGTCATCCGTGTTGTCACTTCAAGCACCAACCTTTCATCCAAGGTATGCTGTATGGAGTGCAGGTGATTTCGTATTATCGGAGCTGTAAGCAATGCACATATGAATGCAGCTCCCTCGTGGCCATAGCCCCATCCCACCCCACCTCAAGCTGACAAATCGGCACCAGGCAGCATATTTCGAATGGCTGCTTGGCATGAGAACTGACAGTGCTGCGCTAGGGGGAGGCTGATGGAGCCTCTCACCTAGAAAAAATGGAAGGCATGCAGGGCCCCCTGAACACGGGGTCGCTTCCCACTTTTGGGTCATAACCCACCAGTTGAGACCCAAGATGCTAAGCAATTAATAAATGTGCAATATGTCTCAAGATTTATGATGTAAATAGGTTAATGTTTACCAACTGCTTGGAATTTTTAGGAGCCTGCTGAAGATAAAACTTAACAAAATTGCTTCTGCCTTACAAATTGCTAAAACAGCCACCTGTGATGTCATATGCATATTATTGCATTCTATTGTGCCATGTATAATCCACAGGGTTATATCTGGTGCCAAGTCAGAGCAATACCTGCTACCTAAAATGCTAGACTTCATTTGGTAAGCAGGAGAGAGATCAGATACAACTGATAACTGGTGCACTTGCCACAATGACTTAGGGACACAACTTCACCCATCTACATGACACAGGCACTAACCTTTTCTTCTTCTTATAGTTCTCTAGTTGCATGTAGTGTACGTTTTGGAACCTCCGAAACTCACACTGCTCACACAGGTCCTCCAGCTCGGATAGTCGTCTCTCTACATCTTCAAAACTTTCTCCTAGCAAATCTAAACCAAAGAATGTGGGGAAAAAAAAATTACAAAAAGACATTCAGGACTAAAAAATAAAATTATTTTCATCCTAAAATAATGAATTGAATAGAATTAGTAAAATAAATATCAGTTAAAATACTTGCTTTCATGATAACTTATGCGCACACTGCCATTTGTAGGTTGCCCTTTCATCAGCACGGAGTGCACAGGACCCCTGGCCATTCACCCACCTGAACCCTTGTTGAAGGAGTAAAGTTATTCCACTGTACCAGGGGCTGGTGTTCAATTATTTCTTATTCTAGAGGGTAAGGTCAAGGTTTGATTTGTGCCCATTTGGAAAGCTTCTTTCCTACTTAAGATTAGTAGTAGTATGGCCTGGATTGTTTTTTTTACCTCTTTTAGTCATGCACACTGACAACAGAGAAAGATGCCTGCTCTCAGGATCGAGTGAGCAGCCTTACATGTTTGGAAGTCACTAGCCAATCTAGCCACGTGATAATGTATGACAATAGCTACCAACTGTCCTGGAATGTGATAGAATGTATGACGTTTGGTTTATGTTTAACCAGACATGAGGCTAACAGCCCTGTGTAACATAACCCTTACTATACATTTCTATGCTGCCATAGTGCACTACTTATTTTCTTTGCACCACAACACACAGTTTTATTGCAACAGACATCAGTAAGGATGTGTATTGGGTGCCATCCAAATAATTGGCAAAGCACCTAGCTCACAGCAACACACACTAGGTACACTGTGCGATAATTGCATAGTATTGTGCAATTAACACAACTCTATGGTGTGAACGTGGCCTAAAACAGTTTATGCTCATCAAAAGTTCTGGCTATACACAGATAATAGGAAGATATAAACAAATAGTTTTGTTAGCTGTAGCCGTTTACTCCTCCTCCTGTTTTGCCATGCTTGAGCTATATATATATATTAAATTATAGGAACATCTCACAGAAAACTGATGTGTAAGTATAAATTCAAAATAATGAAAGCCCAGGCAACTGAACATAATCCTCCTCTAATGGAAAGCAGAAGCAAATGATAGCAATCTACGAGATTTATTAATCCGACCAAAACAGGACTTACACTAAAACAGCTCCTCATGGAAATGAGCATCACACAACAGCACACATACATTAAGCAAATCAACGTGCAGAAAGGAAACACGGATGCCAGAAGAATATTAGCATGAATTAAACCTTTCCATAGGAAGCAATGCATGCAAAGTCTCCTTTACTGTCACAAAAGCCTTATTACACAAATCGCATTTTCACAGCAATATGCAGGCAATCTAAAGCACAGGTGTATGCATTAAAATCCCCCCAATTATTTTACCTGCCATTTTCTGAGAAGAACTGGGAAACCAGCACTGCTAGTGATACCCAGGCTTATAAAGACAGTCAGTCTGTCACCTCCGAATGATATCACATAGGGGCTTGTAAGCCCCGTGAATGATTATTAAACTTAAGTGTATAAAATAAAAAAAAATAAAAAATAAAAAAAGTGACCAAAAAAATACAAAATTAAAAATATAAAATAAAAAAAGTGCTAAAAAAATAAAAATAAAAAATAGAAACCAGCCCTGCCCCCTGCGTGTGAATAAACGCATGCATAGGGCATTGTGTGTGTGTGCGCGCGCACTGAGTGCTGCCCTCATTCCATTGTGGTAGCAGTGCTCTCTAACGCACAATGCACATTAAAGGGCAAATACGGTAAAATTATTTTTGGTATCAGGACAAGTATTATCATGGATTGAGTTACAGTTTCTTCTTAATTATAAAGAAACTGCCCTAAAATCATTAGTCTGTATTGTTTTAGAAAAAATGTTGCATGGCCTTTTAAGAAAAAGTATTGGTAATTGGCATCGGAAAGCACCCAAAATACAGAAGGACTGGCAGAAAATTTGGCTCAATACTGCAAAAACTTGATTGATGTTCTAGCCAAAGAAACGAACTATAGATTACTCATGTGTTGGTACCTCGTCCCTTCTGGACTTGCCCGAGCGGTCCATGGTTAACCATATCAGTGTTTTAGGGGTTGAAGCGATGAGGGTACATTTAGGCATATCTGGTGGGACTGCCCAAAAAGTAAAAAGGTTTCTGGTTTACACATTGTTAAACAGATCTATCTGGAGAAATCCATTAAAGCCCTTTTAAACATGAAACTGGATGGTTGCACCAAATCCTTCTACTTACCCACGTCTTCACTGCCGAGAAGCAGACAATTTCTTTTGCGGAACTCAAATCTCGTGTCAATCTTTGCATGACATGAGAAAATGGATGCTACGTTAAATGATTGGCTGAATTATTATAAGATTCTTTTCCTTTAATGTGCTATAAACACAAGTGTATGTGCATGTTACTAAAAGATCATAAAAACAACAGACAATGAGATTCAAAAAGCAAGTCAGCAGTTCTTCTATAAATTAATTTTTTATAAATTGCAGAGCAAACTCAAGCACGGATTCCTACAGGCAGAAGCTGCTTTATTACAAAATTACACAGTCTTAGACATTGGAAGGATTATTCCTTAGGGATTAAAAGAAATACTGTATGAGGTATGGAAGCTGGTACGGCTGGTACACAAGAAGACTGATGTTCTTAGATCGATGTAATGAATAGACAGTGCCAGATTAATACAAATGCTTCAGTGTTGTCATCAGTACAAGAGCAGTCGCAGAGAGAGGGAAAACTTCAATTGTTTATCTTTCAGCAGCTGAGCACAGAGATGTGCAGTGTGTAATTTTAGCCAACAGCATAAGAGTCTAAAGTCTATGTTAGGGAAGAATATCCTGAGAAATGACATCCCGGTGCTATTTAGGATTAGGAAAATAAGCTCTGCTGCCTGATCTATATTATATTTGAAAAAAAACACACAACACTCTCTCACATTTTACATTTGATAGATCATGTGGAAGAAACTAGGGATGCACAGATAGCGGTTTTTCGGTATCGAGTATATGAGTACCGATACTTTTTCCCGGTACTCGCCGATACCGAATACCGATACCGGAAGACTCATTAAAGGAAGCCGGGTGGCGTGTAATGACTAGGGAAGCCGTTTTGATGCTTTGTCACCAGGTGACAAGGAAGCATGGAGCCGGCTTTCTGGCCAATCAAGAAGCCGGGGGGGGGGGTTGCAGGTAATGACTGCCACCGGGCTTCCTGATTGGTCGGGAAGTTGGCCAATCAGGAAGCTAGGCCGCGAGTCCTTGCACAACGCCTGGCTTCCTGATTGGCCGGGAAGCCGGCTCCACGCCATCAGGTGACGAGTAAGCATAGAGCCGGCTTTCTGGCCAATCAGGAAGCTGGGAAGTGGGTAATGACTCACCGCTCGGCTTCTTGATTGGCCAGCTGGTCAGGAAGCTGGGCCTGTGAGTCATTACCTGTCCCCCGGCTTTTTAAATGGCCAGGAAGCCAGCTCCATGCTCCCTTGTGACGAGGGAACATGGAGCCGGCTTTCCAGCCAATACTAGTATAGGTATCGGCACCGATACGTATACTAGTATTTATATCGGTGCATTTCTAGAATAAACAGAAAAATTAAGAGGTGCTGGTATTCTAATTTTATATATTGTGCCTTGTGTACTAAGAACATATTAAGAAAAAAAATCACCCGCTGTGCCACATTCACTTGGTCAACAGCCTATAAAATAAGTTGATAACAATGCTAATTTCCTAGACAGCTATTGAACAGTGCCATACTGTGCAGTGCTTCCTTCTGGATTGGATTACGCTTTATATTGTAGAGCCAGGAATCAAAGGTCTCGCTGCACTCCTTACCGTGGCAATGTGCCAATAAATTGACTATTGCTTGATTATCCTTTGGAGTGCTGGTGACGTTATTTCCTATCTATATTGTAGAGCCTCATCACAGACATACCTCCAGAGGGCTGGTTTCCAATAGGATATGTCACAGCAGAAAAAAGCAAAAGAAAAGCAAAGACAGGTTCTGATAAATTGCATACATCAGCCATTGTCTGTGCAGCCATTTATTATGCAATTCATCTTCAGCTGAAATAATTCATTGATATGGCACCATAAAATACAACTGAACTGATCTTGCTGGTCTTTGGAATAAAGTAAAAAAACAAAAACGAAAAAACAAAAAAAACCCCACAACAAACAGACAAAAAAAAAACCAAAAACTCAAAAGCAAACCTTCCTTCCCAACTTTATAAATATTAATAAATACTGACTGATTATCATTGGTAAGCTGCTTACTAATGATAATCAGTTGATAAATCAGTGAACATAAACTCCCCTCCAGTGTGCTTTTAGAGACACAATAATCCCCTATTGGGCTCCATCATTTTGCCTCTCAGATATCATACATAAGGTGAAGGCAGGCGATCAATCACAACCCTCATATCAAAAATACCATAGTCGGGGGCGTGGCTAACGCATGGCGCTGAGCAGTCGCACCTAAGCAGAGCTCCCGCCACAGCCCGACGAAACTTGCCGTTAAGCTACCCTTTACTTGCCTCAATCTTGCCTGCATCGAACACGATCATGGGGAGGAAGGGCCAGAGATCATCCGGATCGAAAAAAGCGACCTCTGGCATACTGAAGAGGCATCTGCTATCGGAACCGCGCTCGCCTCCCGCCACCGCATTGCGGCCGCAGCCACCTTCGGAAAGGAAGGCGGCTCTGACCGCCTCGCAGCAGTCTCCAGCCATGGACTCGCCGGGGTCTTCAAGCGACTGATACCCCCTCTCCTATGCCACTGTCGGCAGATATGCAGGTATCGGAGGCAATGAGAGACCTCCCGACGAAAATCAGACCTGGCCCATATGTTCCAGGTATTGGAATCCTCACTCAAACAGGATTTATCCAATGTACGCTCTGACCTTTCCCACTTGCTGACTCGAGTGGAAGAATCGGAGACACGACTGGATGGCCACGATCGAGAAATCAGGGAGTCACAACGGGTGATGGCGATCGCACATCGCTCTCTCCTATACAAGGTGGAGGACCAGGAGAATCGCAGTCGCAGAAATAACCTAAGAATCCGGGGACTGCCAGAAGCTACTGCAGACGCAGATCTGATGGACTCATTACAAGGTATTTTTAATTCTATCTTGGGTCGCTCAGCTACTGCACCCCTCCGCTTTGACCGCGCTCATAGGGCCTTGTGCCCGCGCAATCTATCCGATACGGCCCCGAGTGATGTAATCTGCAAATTCCACTACTTTGCGGACAAAGAAGAAGTATCCAAGAAACTAAGGGGGTTATCCTCTGTGGATTTCGATGGGGCGCAACTTCAAATCTTCCCAGACCTGGCCCGAGAAACCTTGGACCGTCGCAGGGCCCTGCGTCCGCTCCTAGACCGCCTTCGACAAGTAGACATCACTTACCGATGGGGATTCCCCTCTTGCCTGATCGCCAAAAATGGAGGCCGATCAGTGACCCTACGATTCCCTGAAGAGCTAGAAGCCTTCTGCACCGATTTGGGGATCTCGATTCCGGACCTGCCGAGCTGGACCAGCGCCATACCGGACTCCAACCCAGATGCAAGCCGCGGATGGAAACCCTCTCCAAAGAAACATCGCTCGGGCAGGCCTATCAACCCTGACGGACTGGGGTGAGCAGGGCCCGGTACAACTCTGCGGATTGACTCCGATAATTTTTCTCTGGTTTGACATAATGAATGTCATGGCGGATGCCACATTGTTCGCACCGGTTGTGCTCCGATATATTTTTTCAATGATCGCTATTTGAATCTACTTTTTCTTAACGGCATCAGTTGACTGAGTGTAGTTACACTACTTGACAGTATCCTGGTCGGGCTGACGGTTACAGCCTGCTTGAACTGCGCTGAGTTTATTTTCAGGCGGAAAGTTTCTGTGGTTTTTATTTTTTTTTATATACTGCTTGGACACCTAGCGGTACCATACACCCCCCCCAGGAGGCACTTGGTTGCTGGAACGGCACTGGAGACCAATGGATCCTCCTTTGCTTGTTTATGATGTCGGAGGTCAGGCCTCAGGCCTTCAATATTGTGCTGTGCTGGAGACTTCTCCAATTTCCCCTTTTTTTTGTTGTTCTTGCCCGTTTTCATCCTCTCTCTACCTCTCCTCCCTCCCTCCCTCCCCTCTTCTACTCTCCTTTGTAGGGTCACCAATGTATGTATATCAGCATTTTTGCACAGGGAGACTCATGCGTTACCATGGCAACGGTGAATTTGACATCTTACAATGTTAGGGGCCTTAACACCCCAACCAAACGTCACCAGGTATTGGGGGAACTGAAAAGACTCTCCTGTGATATAGCACACTTATCGCAGTCTACTAATACACGACTGACGTCATATCATTACCCCACCTGGTATTACAGTTTATCGAACACAAACCATGCTAAGGGGGTTGCCATTGGTTTACGCAGGGGTACCCCTTTTATATTATCTGAAATGAGGACCGATGATTCAGGGTGATATTTGTTCTTGAGGGGCAGTCTCGGCAATACCACATGTACTCTGCCTAATATATATTGTCCAAACCAGGACCAAGCAGGTTTCTTGTCTAAGACATTTAATAAGCTATCTGACTTTGCTAGTGGAGTGTTATTGGTGGGGGGAGACTTCAATGTCGCACTAGATCCTCATGTAGATACCTCATCGGGTCGCTCTGCACGCTCATATAACCAGCTGTCATTTATTAGATCGCTTCTACACAAAACACAATTGGTAGGCACATGGCGTTTTCTATATCCAGCTGTTAAGGATTTTACTCACTACTCAGCCACTCACGCGTCATACTCCCGTCTTGATATGATATTTGTAGATCATCACCACTTACACTTATCCCCTCCAGATCTCACAACTGGAAACTCAATGAAGATTTACTTCGTTGCCTCTTAGCAAAAGAGCAACTGCTCACGGAATTGCGGACTTACTTTCAGGCTAATGCCACCCCGGGTACCTCTCCAGCGGTGCTTTGGGAGGCCCACAAGGCGGTCATCCGAGGGCAGCTGATAGAGTTGGGAGCAAGGAAAAAACGAGAGGCGGAACAAGAATTGCAATCCTTATTAGAAAAAATTAGATCCTTAGAACGCCTTCATAAACGCTCATTACAACTTCGCCACTATCATTCACTAATACAGGCCAGAGAAGACCTAAAAACACTTCTTAATCATAAAACTGCCCAAAAATTAATGTGGATGAGCCACCGGAATTATGAATGGGGTAACAAATCAGGTAAATTTTTAGCTAGATCCCTATGCCACAGACTTTCCACTTCATACATCCCCAAAATTAAAAACAAAGATGACACAGTAGTCCACCTGTCAAAGGACATAGCGACAGTATCCGCAGGACATCCCAGGCCACACTATTGCTGTCAACAGACGCAGAAAAAGCGTTTGACAGAGTGGCCTGGGATTTCATGCCTGCAACTCTGGGAACTGTGGGGATACGAACGGGTTTGATGTCCAGGATTGGCGCGTTATATCGTGATCCCCAGGCGCAGGTAAGGGTTAACGGAGTGCTCAGTCCTTCCTTTTCTCTGGGGAACGGCACGCGGCAGGGGTGCCCACTGTCGCCTCTGCTGTTTGCCATTTCCCTGGAACCTTTCCTATCTACGATAGCCCGTAATATTAACATCAAAGGGGTAAAGGTGGGAACCAGAGAACATAAATATGCGGCGTATGACATCCTATTCTACATTAGTAGCCCCGTATCTCCCTTCCAAACTTACTCCTAGAACTAAAGGAATATAACAAATTGTCCAACTTTAAAATCAATCTTTCAAAATCCACTATTCTGAACCTGACAGTGCCCCCAACCGAGGTTAGAGCTTTAAAGTCTCACTTTCCTTTTACATGGCAGTCGCACAAACTGAAGTGTCTGGGGGTTAACTACGCGCCCCGCCTGAAGGACTTGTTCCGGTATAACTACATGCCACTATTGAATGAAATAAGAGCAGACTTGAACCGCTGGTCCCCTCTATACCACTCCTGGATGGGCAGAATAAATGCCATTAAGATGAACGTGTTGCCGAGACTGCTCTTCCTCTTTCAAATGTTGCCCATGGGGGTCCCTTCCACCTATTTTGCCCTATTACGATCACTGGTTTCTAGGTTTATATGGAAACATAATAGAGCCCGCATTTCTTACAATACTCTGACTAGACCAAATTCCCTGGGTGGGGTTTCCCTACTGTATTTTCATAGATACTACAAAGCTGTTTGCATTAAACATTATACCTGGAATTATCAATAATTGCTGGAATAAATGCAAACTGTTTAATTGGGTATGATCCTACCTCCCTATCCCCTTCCTTTTCCACTACTCACCCAGCCCCCTTTCCCATACTTTCCTTTCCCCGCTCCCATCTGATCTAACCCATATCCTTACTTTTCCTCACTTTCTCCTTTTTTTTAAGCACCGGGAAACTACTTCAGGATTTAAATGTCTGTTATTATTTTAGTATATCGACTTGGATTGTGCATCCTTCAGGTTACGTATTCTGTAGTGATGACCATCACCGTGTTGCTTGTATGTCTTTTCATATGTCTTATAATAAACATTTATTATACAAAAAAAAAAAAAAATACCATAGTCCTTCTTGTGACTGTCCGATGTCTTATTTTTGCAAGGCATAGGTGACTGACTGAAGGAATGGATGGAGATATCAGTAATGCATCCTACACCTAGCTACTTTCACTGCCTGCTGCATCTGCAAAGTGGGGCCCCATAGACTTCTATGAGGTTCGTCTACCTCCGTCTCCTGGCCAGGAGATGCAGTGAGACAAGCCCCATATACCTCTGTGAAGCTCTAATGCCCAGGAGCACCAGGCAGTGAGATGAGTTCTGTAAAGGATGTAAAATAAAACTAAAGTTTTATTTTTCAGTATAACTGCAGGATACCCCTGAAAAGCTGCACCACTATCGCTCTTCTGATTCATCTCCCTGGGACCGCCCACATACTGAGCAGGCTTGATTAGGATAATTTCCTCTTTAGCATATACTATCTTATGGGAGGTAAACAATCCCCAATGGCCATGGGTGCCGAATGTACTTCTGTCTTTCATTTTTAAAGCTTAACTGAACAAGCTGAAGAGAGAAGCCGATTGGTTATTATGTACGGCTGCTCCAGAGTCTGTCTTCTGAACACAACAGGGAAAATTGACTATAACTGGAGGTTGAGCTGAAAGTAAATTTAAAGCAAAACTATACCCACCAATCTCCCAACACAGTTACTTAAGGCATGCCAACTGTCAAGGTTGTCAGTGTGATCATTTCATCTGAACTTCCGGTCTCATCTGAACTTTTATAAACCTTTGAGTTGTCACACTCTTATGAAAAGCGAGGGAAAATATACCAATGGGGACACTTGTTCTGTTAACAGCTAGGGATGCACGATACTATTTTTTCAAGAACGAGTACCAATACTTTTCCTCAAGTATTTGCCGATACAAATTATCGATACCATTTCTTTAGTGTCATGTGACAGTTTTTCTAAAACATAAACTAATGATTTTAGAAAAGTGGTGGCGCGCCAAGGCCTGGTCGCAGCAGCAAACACTGCGCCGCTGGTAGTGCTGCCACAGACTCCAAGCTGTAGAGGGACTACAAATCCCAGCAATACATTATACAGCAATGCAGAATATGAAGCTACATACTCTGTGTTGCTCACCAGGGCTGTGCGCTGTCTCACCAGTGCTGTGTGCGGTGTCAGGAGGATGTGCTGCGTCTCCCCAGTGCTGTGTGGATGGGTGCGGGTGTTGTGTCGGCGGCAGGAAGTGTGGGCTGGCGCAATAAAACAGCCACTGCGAGGTCCCCAGAAAGCGCGGGACTTTAGGGCAGCCGAATGTATTTAAAAATTTCAAGCGCTGCCATCGGCACTCAGTATCGGGGCATTTTCACAAGTACTCGTGAAAATGCCCAGTATTAGCACCAATACCGATACGGTTATCGGTACATCCCTAGTAACAGCTATATAAGAAGGGATATCCCCTCATTTTTGGGAACTCTCCTCTTATTTGCATCTCTGGTAGAGAAAGTCTGGGAAATCACCCCCAACGACACAGATGGTTTTTCTTTTTTTACACCACCACACAAACCTGACAGGGATCTTGCCCACTCCTGAATGCTGGGTGACAAAGGGATAACCAAGGATGTGATCCTTCTGAATACAACCATCAGAAGCCCTCATGTATGGGTCCCTTTGTGTAAGCTTACATTATCTGTAGCTAAAATTCGTTTTTTTAATGCCTTTACATTGCTTTTTTCAGCTCTTTAGATGCAATGTCAACAAATTACTATTTTAATATTCTCACATTACCTTTACTTCTAACAAACATGATGCAATTATAGTTGATGCTATAAATCACAGATTGCTGTTGTCATCACAGTCACATTTGCAGTCATCCTCTAAACACATACTAAAGCTGAGACACTTCTAGAACTGGTTCAGGAGAACTCACCAAGTTTAGCAGTTACAGACTGTAGATCTGCCAGAAATACAGGAATATGTTGTAGCTGCTCCTGAAGCTCCATCAGACCACTTCTCTTCTTTTCCCAGTGAGCAGACAGCATCACCACCTCACTATCCACCTGCTGAAAGACCAGAAGACAGTGTCTGCAATGCTGCAACTCAAACCCCTACACGAGTGTTTTATGGGAATTGATGGAGGTGATGTGGGCTCATGAAGAGGCACGCCATAACATGCCTAATGTCATGTATGAACATTGGTGGGCTGGCATCTCCAAGCAGGGAGGTGATGTGGGCTCATGGAGAGGCATGCCACAATATGCCTAATGTCATGTATGAACATTTGTGGGCTGGCATCTCCAAGCAGGGAGGTGATGTGGGCTCATGGAGAGGCATGCCACGACATGCCTAAAGTCATGTATGAACATTGGTTGGCTGCCATCTCCAAGTAGGGAGGTGATGTTGGTTCACATTGAGAAGTGGCACAATGTGGCACCAGGGAGTACTGGAGGATTACACTGCAGTGGTGAAGTTACCGTGTTTCCCCGAAAATAAGACTGTCTTATATTTTGTTTGGCCCCCAAAAAAAAAAAAACACACTAGGTCTTATTTTCAGGGGATGTCTTTTTTTTTTAATGTATAACAATCCAAAGTTAGTGCAAATCCAAATTAAATAATCAAAAATGGCCAAGTTAAGAATAGGGTGATCAGGGCAATCAGGGGTGCCGTACCTTTCTAAGAGCAATTTGGTAACCAGAATGAGCAAGCACACTTTCACTATAGGATTCCTTACAGGCAGAGTGCATTCGGTATCACTCCGCCTGTGACAGGAGTCGTCGCTATAGAGGAAACATCAGCTTATGCGGCTCTGCTCCCTGTGCTGCCGCCTCACTTCCTCTAGTGCTGGCTTCATTGGCACCGCCGATTCTCTCCCGCGGCCACCACCAGCCCTGGCAATGGTCACAACTAGGTCTTATTTTCGGTGTAGGTCTTATATTTTAGCAATTCCCAAAAATAGTACTAGGTCTTATTTTCGGGGTAGGTCTTATTTTCAGGGAAACAGGGTAGGAGCATATAAAAAAACAGGATCTTCTGGCATGAAGATTATAGAAACTGCTTAAAATTAAGAATGCGCTGTAGGAATTTAGGCCATTTTTAAAATCTATTTTAAAATGCAAGTCCACCCAAAACTGATATTTGGAAGAAAACTTTAAAAAAAAATAAAAAAATAATTTGTATAGAACTATGCACAATTTTATTATGTAAAAAAGAGCCATGTATAATACTAAAAACCTTACAAAGCCCTATTGTTAGTCTTCACTGGAAAAGCAGACATTGACATCTAGTGGCAATGATCATAACTGCAATGACAGACATTGAGATCTAGTTGGAATAAATCATACCCACAAAGAGAATCTAATTCAGTAAACTATAGCAACAAATACCATTTTTTTAATGCATATATGTACCCAGACTGGCTGCTATGTATTACTGGAGCTCTCAATTTTTTACAACTTATTTTTTTTTCATTGCATGTAACCAAATTTGTAATTTTTTACTTCACTTAATTGCTATTACATAAGCCCCCTATGTAATAGCATCTTCTGTGGTGACAGGTGCTCTTTAAGGTGACATCATGGGTCAATCAAACCGCTAGTGTCGCCTTGATACTCCAAAATAGCTATTGGAGTGCAGATTGCGCTTCTGCAGGGAATTCAAGCTGAGGAACAGGAAGTGATGCAATCAGTATCGCTTCAGGCCCCATTCAACAGGGAGGGGCAGCGGAGCCTGACAAGCATGGTGGGGCTGTCAGTGGGGAGGGGGGGGGTCAGATGACAGCCACCAGAATTGCTTCTCGTGTAAAGCCAACAGCAGTGGCTAGAGCCGCCAAGAGTTTAAAGGGGCCCACTTGCAGTGACGTGCGACATACGTCTGTGACATCGAAAGGGTTGAAACTTTTTTTTTTCCTGCAGATCATCAGCTGATGCCCTGAGCACTGGTCCTGATATCCTGTTTTAGGGTGATTGCTTTCCCTTGCTGGGCCCCATGTAGCCACACTTGTGTGGGTTAATAAGCTGTGTGTGCTCCCTGAGCCCCCTTCTCCAGGCTAGTAGATGAACAGCTGCTGGAGACTGTAAAGTTCCTTCTGATCTTGTACTGAGCAGGACGTCAGGGTAGCTGAACTGAGAGAGTTGGAGCTGTTTGGAAACATGATGACTACAAGTGTTTGAGCAAAACTTTAAATAAATATTTTGCTTGAAAATGTATATTTATTTGATCCGGATCCATTATTTAAAAAACATTTGAGAATGTAATACTACTTTAAATAATAATAATTACTATATTAAATTACCTATTTAAAAATATATATATAACAAGACCATCAAATCTTGCAGGGTTTTGTGTTCTGATAAGCATTCCCTTAAATCACACAAACAGGCTCATTTTAAAAAGCTTTACACGTGGACAAGAATCTTATTCTCATTCTCCCTTATTTTCAGTCATGTGACTATAATTTTGAAACCTCATTAGGCAGAAAAAAAAACAAAACCACACCCAATTGTGACATTTTTGTGATAGGAATCTTTATCCTGGAGTTGAAGCATTGTAAAATGAGTCCACAGGCTCATAGGCTATTTTTCAACAGCCAGTTAACACCTCTCTACTGAAGTGTCATTTCAAAAGAAAACTCCCATCCCCTCAGAATAAATCTAATGCTATAGCGGATTTTATAATCACCACTCGTATCTAGACAAACTCGCTTTTATCGATAGATATCTGTCCATGTGTCCAGTGTGGCCTAGAGTCCCTTAAGATTTATAAATAGGTACCATCACTACTAATCAAGCGCAAGCAATATCCATAATCTTCAGGGAAATTTCTCAGGAACCATGGAAATAATACAGCCAAGGAACCCAAATACAGATAAGCTGCAATATAATATCGTTTTTGTTCTTGGGTTTAGATCATTTGTGTTCAAACTCATTTTTTCATATGGATAGTATGTTTTCCATGGCAATTTATTTCTGAAAGCTGAACTCTAGGAAAACAGCCATCAATGCATTTGAAATACAGATATTTAAATTGTGCTTCTGCCATGTGCTTGTGCTAGTGCCATAAGGCATTATAATTCTGTTTGGCCAGTTTTTTGATCCAGGCATCCCTGCCATACACCAAAATCAGGTGCTGCACCTCCCTGTAGATGGCAATGCATATAAATAGCACAGCCTTTTCAGGTCTAAGCTACACCTCTGATTAAAATATAAAATCAATAGGTCACCATTGTGCTCTCTCTTGCATGTTTACAGGTGCACAGTACAAAGTCATAAAGTCTTGACTGGCTCAGAGTGCTGAGACTCTCGCCCTGTGTGAGTGCTGCAGTGGTGGGCATTACAGTAGGTTGATATCAAGAGAAATTAAGGTATTTAAAATAGTTTTGCATAAAAGTCATGTAGTGACCCTAAAATAAAAACACATATAAAGGGTTTAAATTGTGTTTCTAGATCTTTCTCATGAGTTCTGCTTTAATTGTATATATTTCATTCATTGTCCTTATTTACCAGTATATGTATCAGTGGCAGAAATGTTTACTTCTGTAGAAGATTACTTTTGTCATACTGTCATAAGAGAACTGAGAAATCTGCATCTTCTTCCATTGACCATGGATGTTCTAAAGTGGAGTTCATCCTTTAAGAGCTGCGTGGGGACAGATACATTTCACACAAACATTATCTAACAGGGTTATTCACAAAAGGGGTGAAGAGTTTAGAGAAGACAGGAGAAGTGAACAATCTAGGACAAATCTGCTGATTTGGCAAAAATGTTCCAGTTCAGCTATGTTGTCACTTCTCCTGCCTTCTCCAAACTCTTCACCCGTTAGTGAATAACCCTGTTAGTGTTATGTTTACTTAACCTCAGTACATGCAACAGTTCTACAAGTTTAAACAGAGTCCCGGCGGCAAAAGTCGCCGGGAGTCTGTTTAAACAGCCCCGATGCTGGCGACGTACACTGTACGTCGTCAGTCACGAAGGGGTTAATACAATTAACCATTCCATGGTGCCTGATGTACCTCATTATGCGTGTCCCACTTTTTGCTCTTGGAGGGTTTTTGTCTAGAGATCTTTAATGTTTCTTTCTTCCCCATTAACTCCTTTATATGTTGATAAAGCTGAAACAAATTGATTCTTGCCTCCTGATGTAATCACAGTGAATTGTTCAGGGGAAGAAGAACTTCCTCAGACAGTTATCCACGTGGGAATCAGTTCCAAGAGTCAGAACTCCTTATGTGTTCTTCTGGGTTAGTGGTTCAATCCATTGAAGAAACAGGGTCTGAATGACGGCCATGCAAATAGCAAGTTCAGAAGAGGAGATCAGCACTGGCATCCCCCATGTTACTTTCACAAGTTTAATTTAAATCATTTTATGTGTGTTTAGCTAAACACACAGATGTGTTGTAGCCTAAAGCCACCTGATACCTACGTTCACCATCATCTCAATGTCCACCACATTTCATGTGTTTTATCTCTTAGCACTTCAATAGTCAATTCTATTGTTTATTACAAGACAGTATACTTCTTACCAACCAAAAAAAAATGCCTGTCCCTTCTTCTGAAGTAGAAGGGGTAGGTAACCTTGGTACTTCAGTTGTTGTGAAACTAACTCTCATTAGCCACTGCAAAAACGGACAACCACAGGCATGTCACCAAGAGGCAGAGGTATAAGGGAATTTGTAGTTTCACCACAGCTGTAGTGCCATGGTTGCCTACCCCCAACATAGGTAAGATAACATGTATCCCAGATAAAACACATTAAGATACACACTGATCACACTTACCTCCCCAGTTCTAGCACATTCTCTTGCACCTTTGTGAAGGGAAGCCCAGGAGTCTTCATACCTGCAAGCATATGACAAGGATACTTTTAAGTGTGCTTCAAAGGGGTTTGTTTATTCAAGTGTGTCATTAACCATGTGGCATGTATAGTGTTTAACTGAGGCAGCACCAGAGTCACACAACCACCTTTCATGAGCCTTGTATCAAGGTCCCAAACGGTTTGTGCAAACACTAAGGATGTTTACACAAGACTAACGATTAGGTAACATGGTAATCTAGACAGCAATAAGTAGGCTTCAGTAATGCAGCAATGTTGCCACACAGCTCATCAAAGAGGTTGCACAAGTTGCTACTCGTACGCTGGCACTTTAAACGCTTTAAATGCTAGCTGTTTGGCCTTCATGTTCAGCCTCTTGCTTTAATTCAATGACAACCCCATATTTCTGTAACATATTTATGGGAAGTGGCTTAAAAATGGTGCAATGCATGATCAATGTAAAGCAGGCATAAAAAGGTCAACGAATATATAAAAAAATGACACAGTAAAGCAGTGGTCTCAAAGTACCGGCCTGCGAGTCGGTACTTTGTGGCCCACGGCCAGCTGACACGTCAGGTACGCGGTCACGGACCGCGTACCTGATTTGCAGGAGTAGCTACATGGTCTGCATCGGTCAGATGCAGACCACATAGCTGTTCCTCTGTGCCGGCATTCAGATCCTTTCGGCCAGCGCTCTGAAATCCTTCAGTGAACGCTGGCGGAAAGGATGTATTAGAAAGGTCTGCAGCAGACCCTACTAATCACCATAGGATCACCAGGGATGCCTCCTCCCTGCAAAAAAGTAAGCAGGAGAGGGGGCCCTATATTTTATATCGCTTTATATGTGGGTGTGTGGGCAGGGAGGGGGCTGTATTATTTTATAGGTGTAC